>NC_135213.1:15056322-15211322 GCF_052324685.1 Brachyhypopomus gauderio | reverse complement strand
TTATGGAAGAATAAATTTTCTCTCTCTCTTTATGTTTTAACTATTC
The DNA here is from genome assembly GCF_052324685.1 of Brachyhypopomus gauderio. Taxonomy (NCBI): domain Eukaryota; kingdom Metazoa; phylum Chordata; class Actinopteri; order Gymnotiformes; family Hypopomidae; genus Brachyhypopomus; species Brachyhypopomus gauderio. Next base: position 15,211,276 of record NC_135213.1, on the reverse strand, counting down.
TTTTTAAACAGACTCCCAGGCCACTGAACAGCTAATTTAGCTAGAACCGTCACTGCACATGTCTGTTGTCCCACATCTGAATGAATTAGAACAATACTCAGAAGTGACAAACGCTTCAGAACTCCTGCTTCACTTTCGAACACTGTTCGCAGCAATAAAAACTCAATCACTGAATGCTGAAATTCTCTGATTGCAAGACTCCAATTAACTCCCAGGATAGTGCAGAGATACCAGCAATTAACCCAAAAGGACTGAAGTATGGAAGATATGTGTCATAATTCAGTTTTTTTACCTGATATAAGGGTAATATTAAATATTTGGGCAGTAGGAAGATAAAGAGCCAAGTCAAGGCATTACAACATGATATTACTCTCTGAAAACCATATTCACCAAGAACCTTCACACTAACATGGAGTTAGCTAACGCTCTGACATTTAGCCACAGTGCCCATGAATGGCAAGTTAAACATCTGTCTGTACAACTAGCAGCTGTATTATTAGCTCCAAATGAAGCTGACATTTCTACGATGGAGTCATCAAACTGTATCTTTTGAAACAGTGTGAATCCTAACAAGGCCCTTCTGTCTGAGCATGATAAATGCAATTCATATGTAATATAATTGGTGGAAAAAATTTTTAAAGGAAAGGAATGTCAAGAATTATCTCTAGGCATGCAAGAAAAAGGAAGGAATTTCATATTCATTCTTACTATTATTTAACTTTCCCATCAAATATGTAGATACAATAGAATCCTGTTAGAAGACAACAAGTGACTAATAGTACATTTTCAGTACAAAGCCTCATTCTGAGTGCTTTACTGATATACATTCAATTTCTTGGCAACAGTGTAACTTGTACCATGATGGCTCTCATCTCCAATGAGCAGAATTTAACATGAATATAAATAATTCTGATAACTTCTGGGAGGTTGCACTGAATGAGGCATTTCTGAAATTCCCAGATATTCAGATATTAATCACATATCACAAAAAACCATTACCAATACTTTTAATGACAGAGATTTTTTTTACTGAAAATACACAAGTGCATGTCCAAATGTATGCTTCAGGCAATAGCTTAACATAAACCAAGGGTTCTCAACTGGTTTCAGCTTGGGACCCACATTTTCTCATGGTCATTAAGTTGCGAATCACTTTTATACAATACAAAACAAATAAATTTATTTTTGAAAAATACAACATACATATGCATGCAAAGTGTCTTTTTTCATTATAAAAGATGAGTACAAAGTCTGAAGAGCATTAATTATTATTATTACTATTATTATTATTTTTAAAAAGAGAATCACTGCATTAAACAGTACAACTTTTTGCAATATATACATGTGTCTGAAAATATCAAAAATATCAGGCTCAATAAAAGGTATATTATTCTTTCACCTGAGGATTTCAGTTCAGTACTGGAGTGAATCATCAGACAGTGTTTTCCCAGCCCCCATCTCTGTTTTTGGTCGAATGACTTTGGATCAAATACCCATTCATCTAACTGGTCCAGTCCTGCTTATGGCATGTCCTGCTTATGGCGGGTGTATGTATGCATGAAAACAACAGCTAGAGTTAAACACAATAGCATGGGCAACAAAAGCAGTGTGTTTTGAAGCCCTCACTTTGCATCCCTTCTCCTGTCACACAACCATGACAAAGTGATCCAGCATGCTTCTACATGTAGAGCAGACAATCTAAACCCCCATCTAAGCACAGAGACAGGGAGTACACACACACACACACACACACACACACACCTCAGCTCCAGCAAAAGAGCTCTTTATAATACCACCAGTGAGTTCACTTCTTGTTGGACTACACAAAACATCTGAGGAGCTGAGGATGAAAAGCACACCCACAGAGGTCTACGCTACCAAACAGCTGTGTGAGCTAGACAGAGTGAAGAGGTCTCAGCCAAGATGTGATTAGTGAATGAAACACATCTGATGTGAACTGCCTTTCATCAGATAAAAGTAAGGTCTTGCATGGATCTGATCCAGACCTCTGTCTACTTCAAGAGTCTGATCTAACACGTATCACTAAGCGCGACAGGCCACCACGAGCCACGAAGCAGGCTAGGAGCTGTGAGTCATCACCAACAAACCTTGCAGCACTGAAAGTTACAAAACACCCTAAAATCTATGAAACATATAGCTATGTGTGGAATAGACAATAGAAGTAATGTAAGAAACGCAAAGTAAAAGAGGCAGACACTATATATAAGAAGAAAGAAAGCAAAAAGAAAGGTGATAGAGGAAGAGTGCTAGTAGCTGTAATGAATTATGAAATGATTTTCCTCTTCCTCATCTGCTCCCCAAGAAAGCCATTCTCTGCAAGCCACCCCCCCCCCCCCCGCACACACACACACACACAAATTAGTGTGTGAACTATAACTCCTATATAACGCCCATAACTCTATCAGAGCTTTCCATGTGGTGCTGCCTTTGTCACTGTAGAAAAGAACAGGACCCTCCAATTCAACAACTTTCTTTAAGCATATTCTTCTGGCGTACTGCACCTTACACCATTCTGTGTGACCGCAAAGAACTGCAATTATTCCTCCTCAGACAGAGCAGTCAAACTAGATTATTTCCTAAACTCATTACTGGTACAAATCTTTTCTCTTTGTTTTTCTTTACCCTGAGGTTTATGATAAGTCACACTCATCCTAAGATGATATTTGCAAAAATCTAAAATGTACAAAATACAAAGTGGTGCAAAGTCTTCTCCATATTTGCAGAAGGATGTGTTAAAATGTGAACATTTTTTCTGAACTGTGTATGCTGCATACACAAGAATATGCAAGTACACGGCCGTCCAGTTTGGCCTTATGTCTACCAGAAAGACACACACAGACAAAGTCTGGCAGCATTCTCCTCATACCTGCTTCATGATGGCCCCTCTGAGGCATCCAGTTGAAAACAACATTCTATCAGCTAGCAGTACAGAAAACAGCTGAATGTTTTCAAACTCAGACTGGAATCCTAAGTGAAGATGGACCTTTCATCTCCAGTCTATTCTGAGTTGAGAAGTAGATTATGTGCCATAGTGTCTGTCACTCTCTCCTATCCTTGCCTTGGGTGGTGTGATAATAAGTGCACCCAAGACTGAAGGAGTTATGAATGCTCTTTAAGGACATAGCAGGGGCTGCAGACAAAGAGGACTAAGAAAAATGAACTCAAAACTACCTAATAACACTAGCACTACTTAAACACGCAACCACTTGACAGTCCTGACACCAGATATGCACACAACCATCTGATAGTCCTGACACTAGTTAAACAAGCAACCACCTGATAGTCCTGACATTAGTTAAACACAAAACTACCTGATAGTTCTGACAACAGTTAAACAAAGTATTTAAATGGCTGGTTCAGCAGATACACACAAGCATATTTTCAAGTTGTAACAGATGAACAGCACACATATACATATAAACAAACATTTTATTTCTAAAAATGAAAAAAAAATGTGCCAACAGATATTCATACTCTCAAAATGACTCACCCGTCTGCATCCTGGTAGTTGACATTCAGTTTCTTTGTCGAGCCCAGAATCTCTATGAAAACAATGAGAAGATGGTAGAAAAAAGCTCTGTCAGAAGTGACATATACAACTAATCTGTCAGCCACTGGAAAATTATGAAGCTGTTATGGCATGACACTTGCAGCTCAATGTCTCGTCCCCTATAGGGTCCACCTGGAGATTCATGGTGCCTTCTTTTTGATTTGTGTGATTTGCACTGAATTACCTATGGATGATGTCTGTTTGGTTACCTAAGAATATTTCTTTTCTTTTTTGCTGTTGTTCTTACATGCAAGCACAATTCTACCAAGTAAAACCTATATTAAAAGTGATTTTTACAACTTTTGGCACAGTAGTTCCATAGATTTGGAGCATTTGGGTTGTTGTCAGACAGAAAGGCCAATGCTTACACATTCAGTAGGGGCTTCCTCATCGATCATTACGGAACCAGGAGCTTACTTCAGCGATCCCCTTTCTGTAAACTCATGCAAAGAGCTGCAAATCTGTGGTCCTTATTTCAAAATTCTTGCTATAATGGTGGTGAGCAGACTGATATACGCCTGGTGTATTTTGTTGCTCCCATATTATGTTCACGAGGAATTTATACTCAGTTCATACCCAAACGAAGAGGTACCTGGCAAATTCATCTAATCTACAGTATATTTTCTTGTCACCCATGTGTCACGGTAAATTATGAGCGATTTAACAAAAAACCTATCTAACTTGAATGTGCCTTCATTTGCATAGATTTACATAACATTTACATAACTGTATGTTGTCTATTGCAAGGAAGCTAGATAGGTAAGATACAATATGTTGGAAAACAACTAAACTAGCTAGCTAACATTAGCTGTTATGACACAGTTTAAATTAACCTAGCTAGCTAAGAAGGTTTTAACAGTCTATAATAAGTAACTTAAAAAATGTAGTAACTGCGTTTTTGTGCTTGTCACTGCTGATATGCCATAGGACTGAAATCATGGAAAGACAGGGTTATTGTAAGCTTCTTTACCAAAAGAAGACATAGCCCGTCAGTCAGAGCCAGTCTGAGAGCAGGGAGAGAGCAACACCAGAGTGTGAAACTGAAACCAACGGAGAGGTCAAGAGTAGGGAAGCGAAAACCTTCCTTCACCAGGTCAGCAAAAAATTTAACTAACTGCATCATTTGTTCTCTTGATGCAATGTAAGGAAACATCTGAATTCTTACCCACTATATTGAGGAGGTCTGGTGGTTCAGTGGTGCATTCTCACCTCTACCAAAGCTCTCACAGTATGGCTCAAGGATCATAGGCTTTTCCTTTAATGTGTGACCCATTTGTACTTGTTATAGGATGTGAGTTTTGGCTACAGGTGTTAGTATTTGGATATATATGGACAATAAACAGAAATGAGCTCTGCATTTAAGATATTTTTAGGGTTAACACTCTACAAAAGTATATTCATGAGTGTCCTGCTGTAGAGCCATCATAAACAATATATGACTTGTGAACTATGTAGCTATATATACATCAATGTATGGCATGCTTGGCTCACACACGCAACACTAAAAAACAAATCCTAGAGCTGTAGCCGTCCAACAGTTTGCACCTTTCCTCTGACTTAGTATGACTCTAAAATCCTGTTCTCATTCATTCAAATAAAAGTAATGTTGACTGATGAAACTAAAGAGGGCTGCCACGCATTAGTCTATTTGCATTTTTATATTCACACCTTCTTAAGTAATAAAAAATACAGTATATCTGCTCTGTAAACTCTCTTATCTAAAGCATTTTCAATGATATATAAATTAATTATGAGTGTCATCTCATTGTCGTAGCCAGAGGCTTCTATCTAAATTAACTTCAAGTACCCACATGGATTTTAACTCACGTCTAGCCCCGCCCCCACCTGTCAAGTATACATTTTTTTTTCTAGCCATGTGTCTATGTTTTGGTTCCCCATGTGTTTCTCCCGCCCCATGATTATCATTCCCACTTGTTCAAGGCTGGTTATTGAATGTGTGAACACTGTTCCTGGTTGGGTTTATGCGAGTTTCTGGCTGTGAAGTCTGTTTCAAGTTATTGTTGGTGTGTTCTTGGTGATTGTTTTGTCTTTGTGCTTATCTGGACTCTGTATGTCCCTTTATTGTTGATATTAGGTTATCTTTCAGTCTGTCATCATTTTGTTTTGTGTTAATATGGATCTACGTGTTGGCTATTTGAACCTGGACCATGACCGCGACTCTGATTATGGATCTGCCCATAATAAACCTCGCTCTGCTCAGCACATGCACCCGCCCCATCGCTCACTAACATCCCAGGAATTACGTTAACGGTGTGAGCCATAGAATCTAAGACCTTCATCTTCATCGTCTTGGGTAGCTGTATAATTTTTGATCCACTTTGGAAAATGGGTAAGATGTATTACAAGTTTCGCCAGCAATCAAAAGGAAAAAATGACCTAGGTCACAGAGTGAATAGATGCAGAACGAGAGCTGTGTGTTTGAATCGTCTGAGTCTGCAAGCGCACTATCCCGTCAGATGCAGCGCTCTAGTTGTCAGCGTTTCTAAAAGCATTACACCTGCATTTTCTGCCTGTGTTGTCTTCTAACTGGATGAGACACTTCCTCTCTATTTCACACAATGCAATGTAAACCATGTGAATTTAATAAAATGTGAAATGTTTTATAAAACATCTAAAATTTAATCAGTAATCCATTAGAGACTGTATTTACAGCTTGAACATGTAGATACTGTTATGGTAGTCACAGTCCAGTAGGCAGTTAATTGTAATTTAAAATCTATATATTTAGTACTACCATACTTGACAAACTATAAAGGCAGGAAAAAAATGGAAAGGCAATTCAGGACAATCCCATTGTTTACATTTGTACATTTAAGTTGATGGTCAAAAAGTAAACACCAGTTTAAACAACTGTGAGCCACTTACCGGCCAGTAAACACCCAGCAGCTTGGCCCATCGTTTCTGTCTTTATAGATGTGATTTACCTACTGAACTCATTCCAGTCAAGCACCGCTTTCTCAATTCAGATGAACACTTGCTCCAACTCATCAGACAACATAAACCTCATACATCAGTCTCACTGGCTTCCATTCTCACTGCACCTCTAGCTCTGGTCCACTGGGCCCTACACAAGCTGCAGAAAGACCCTGTGTGTGTTTAACAATGCTTCAATAATAATGTGTTCCCTCCCGCATGGTGGGACGAATATGAGATGCACTGGATTCCTTTTACCCACAGTGTTTGGCATATAGTCAGTCAGAAACAATTCACTATCTATGAGCATCGAAAGGAAGTTCTACAATAACGATTTTTGTGCATGGTGTCTTTGAATCTTCAGTCTTGTTACTTTTTTTTTACATCTTCCTTCATGGAGCTGTTAGCATATTTTTGTAAAATTACTAAAATTGTTTAGTACTGAACTAATGCATTTTAATAAGAGTAATATTTCCATCCACACTGACCCCAAATATTTGATCTACCTCTCTGTTCTACCTGAGAATGACGGTTAAGATTAATCATGTGCTCTTGTGTCCTCTAATTGCAAATCCACTTCCCAAATGTTCTGCAGTGTAACATGGTACACAGTGTACAAAGTGATGCAGGCGCTAACTTGATGATGATGGCCATGCCTACGCCAGATCAGAAGAGCTTTAGCTTTAGACTCCATCCAGCTCATGTTGGCCTGATCACAGACCCCGTCGTGCTGCCCTACAGGGCTGCGTGCTGTGGCCAGCAGGCAGTGGGCACTCTGCCTATCCTGCGCTTCATAAATTACAGCAGAGGAGGGGAAAAGTTGCTGTTGAAATGGCTGTTGTAGGCCTGTCAAGAGGAGTTCAAGTTTCAACATGATCCAACATTCCACACATTGCTCACCCACCCTATGTCTCTCTATCCATCTCCTTTACACTCACACACACACAAGCACATTTTAACACAAACACTCTTTGTATCAGTCAACAGTGGTCTGTTCTGTCTGAATGGTGCATTGCATCTTATGTGGGCATCTCTTGGTGAAATGGGCCACAGTAAACTTACTGTGGTTGAGGTGTTCCTGAAAACAATACACTATATACAGTAGGTATAACAAAGTGACTAATGAAACCTAATATCAAACCATTCATTTCCAGTTGACTTACAGGTGTGTCACACTAAAAAAGATTAAAGTTAAATGCACATAAGCCGTTCTTCAGAATGTACGTATGTGCAAAATTTAAGATAAACTATGTGAAAGACTGGGATTCAGCAAGGGACAGACAACGTATAGAGTTCAGTGGTCTATGTGTGTGCATACGTGTTTACAACAGCATTAACCAATATTAATTATTAATTGATTAAACCATTAAAATTAAACCATTTACCAATAAATAATGTCCAAGATCAAAAAGTCTAATCAATAGCCAACACTCTAGTTGGTCTTCATCCTGTGCTTGTCCATTGACCCCTTCACTGAAATAAGTTACAATAATCTGTAATAGCAAAAACTGACCAGCTGGTCTGTGTTACACCTCTACATTTTGGAATATGTAGAGAGCTGGAGAGTAATTCCTTGTCCATACATAGCTAGCTAACTGTCAGTGCTGGCTTATTGCCCAGAACAGCAACTAAATCCATGGGGATGTGTGGCACTGTGATTAGACTGTCTCGCTAAGTTCTGCAGCTGAGTTCATCCCTCACAGTTTCTATTAAACACAAAAATGGCCAAAGAATACCAAGACCAAAAACAGTAAGAGAACTTCCAATAGCATAGAACTTCGAATTTCTGACCAAAAGGAAAGAAAAGACAACCCCATGTTGCAAGCCATGTTTTGTTAAGATGATTGTGGTGATTGTGCACTCTGTTAATTAGTCCAATACATCATTTAGATTGAATTAGATCATATGAAAGGTCAAGCAATGTAAAATATCACATCACACATCACACAAATATCACACATAGCACCAGTAATGACTGGAAAAAGTACTATGACAACTTCTTTCTTCAATAAAACAACAACATACAAGAAATTTTATCTATTATCCTGACTACCTTACAAGAATGGGCTACATTTTGTAATGGTACTTTGCACTGCATAGGCCTATAGTTTCGGCAATGTAAGCAGCCACCTACTGCCTCTGTTATAGCTTGTTAGCTAGCCACCATGCTGCTGTATTCCATCATTTGACAGCATCTGCTGGTGTAATGTTGCATTTCCAATTACATTTATAGCATTAGGCAGATATAGTTGTCCAGAGCAATGTACCAAAATACCTTGTAATCTCTATAGAAGCATACACTCATGAGCATAGGTTAGTGTAGTCCAAATTTGTAGTTCAAATCACAGGTTCCAAGATCCAGGTCCTACAGATATTAGGATTTTAGATTACTCACAAACTAAAGGCCTTAATAACAATGCAGGAAAATGGCCCATCGCCATGCTGGGCTACCCTATAATTTCATTTACATTTATGCAAACAAATGTGTTTTTACATGGCTCATTCATCACAATGACTCTGAAAACAGTAAAAAGGCCTGGTGATTGACCCCAGTTACAAAGACATTTTTAGATACATGTGATGAAATAGTCATCAGTTTTTGTGAAGAAAAGAAAAATTTGTTATAAAAATATATTGATAATATAAAATTCTTGATTGTGTTAGATTACGAGAACCCCAACAACATTTGGCAGTAAACCACGTAAGTATTATTCCTTCAAACTGTCAAATATTTTCCTTCTGGTTTGTGTCCAGGACTTCTCAGCCCAGGTGACCAGAGGGGAGCCTAGTCAGCCAGTGAGGGACTCTCCTCTCTGCACCATGGCTCTTCCCGGGCTGTACTCCCTCTCTGAGTCAAGGAAGGAGGCTGAACAGCCTCAGCACACCAGAGGGGGCTCCCCTGAGCCTCCTCTGAGACGCCATTCTTCCCAGTGTTGATGGAGTGCGGTGTTGACAGCGGGGAGTCTCCTCCCCTGGACCACGATGAAATGAAGGACCTCTCCGGCACCTCTGAAGAGGAGGAAACCACTGCCTCTCCCATCTCGGAGATGGAGGTGGAGGAAGAAGGCTGTGCCCCTCCCCCGGGTTCAGACATGCTCCACCAAGGTGCGGGGTCCTCCGAACCCAGGAGGTGCTCTGCCGGGTGTGCATGCAGCTGCCTTGACCGAAGGCCTCTGTGGAGGAGAGGGCATGGGAAGACTCCGACCTGGAGGTCAAGGGAGGAGATGAACCCCTCATGCAGCAAAGGTGCGCTCTGCGGCGAAGGTGCTCCACATGGTTAAGACACACTCAGCAGCAAATGTGTGCTCGGAGAATAAAGTGCACATCGGGGAGGAGACCGAGGTCAATGCTCCAGGGGCACCTCAGGAAAGTGAGCACTCTGTAACTCCCAAAATCAGGGCCCGTCCCCCCAGCCAAGCCCCAGCACCCAAGGAACCTATGTCTGAACCTGCATAGCTGAGACTGTGGGGGGTATGTTTGTGTCCATGCCAGAGTGCACCTAAAAAATTGGCAATATAGCTTACTCTCGTCTCGCAGTCTCGCCTCCCTCGCTGCAGTACATGGAGACGGTGCAGCAATGATGATTCTAGATAAAATGGAGGAATGGCTGAAATTTTTTTACTCTGAATAATTGATATTATAATGGATACTGAAAATATTTTTCTCCACCTAGTCCCACCTTCCTTAGCACAGAAGGAAGCTAAATCCTAAATTATAACAACCTATCAAGAATGTAATGTGAAAGCATTTTTTGTACTATGATGCTTTGGGTGAAAAACATGATTGTTTCAAATCAAACCATACATTTATTAATCATAGATGGACACTGTACATGGACTGTTAAAGCATATATATATAATTAAACCCAACCTTTAACTGTCTGTGCCACCTATTCTAAGATATTGGCTAATCACGCACAAAAACATCATAATGAGAGGATGTGTATTGATGCATAAATGGCTGTAGCCTCATTATTCATTGCATCATTATAAAATAAGGATGATCAAAGGAGAGAAATTGTGCAGCCACAAAAGTTACTTCATGTAGACATTCATTACCACAACACTGCCATCCCCAGCTCCCTCAGGATTGATCCATAAACAAAAACCAGCCACTGAAGGAGAGTGTCTGTGGACTTGTGGTCAGATTAGCCTAAAGGATTCACTGGCAGTCTGCTGTAGCAGCCTACTGTTTTTCACATGTTCATTGAAGCTACATAGCAAAGATATGAAATGAGGCCAGACTTGAAATATATGCACGTCTTCAGTTGAGAGATACTCATTATATTGAATACTTTAATCTTCCTTTCATCACTGTAGATTTCACTGAATATTCAAAGGCCAAGATTCTTGGACATAAACAACTTGATTGCTTATTATCTAGCTGTAGCTTAATCAGAAGCTAATTTGAATTGACCGGCATGGCCCATATACTGGCAAGCTGAGGGGTTCCACAGCAATACTGAAAATCTGTCCATCCATCCTGAAAGAAGTGGATCAAGATTCAGATGTGTACAGACTTGCATGACTCACTCAGTGCAAACTTAGACTTAACTTTCTGCATGGAAATGAATAAACCTTGATCCCACAGTGTATCAGCAAACAGTTGATCCCCACTGGACTGCTATTTTAAGGCCAAAGGCTACAGCAGATATAGGTTTCACAAACAAAGCTAACAGGATTAACCATAACAGGCAGGTGGCATTAAGGTGTAGAAACTGTGTTAAAGATCCCTTCTCTGTAAATTAATCTGACACATTGCCATATGGGTTATCCCTTATTTGTAAATGGATTTGGCTTTACAGGTTTAGAGGTGTTACTCAGCAACTTGCCACAGATGGAACTGACACTACCAAACTCCACTGTGTGGTGCCAAATGAAACACTGTAAATTGATTGGATTTAGTCTTATTAGCAGGCACAATTAGTTATTGCATGTTATAGATTATTGTTAAATAAGAATAATAAAATGCAATACATTAAGCCATGTGATTCTAGATAGGCCACTGGGAGACATAACTGGTTTTGCTTAAGCAACCAAAATACCAGTTATGTGAAAATACAGTATAATAACTTTTATGAATTTGACAATTTGGTTCATATGAGAGACATCTCATATGCGAAGTCTAGCGAAGTCTTGGAGACCAAACAAAACTTTTGTCTACATCAAGTTCACAGGGAACTCAGTCTTATCTTATTTAAATTGACATTTATTTAAAAATGAATTTTAAGGAACAGCAGAAATACTTCTTAAGTATTTATAAATATGGGAACTAACCATCAGACCGTCATATGCTGTCATTATCAGAGTTGGCTGGTAGCCCTTGTTCTGCTAAGCTTTCTCTGCTTTGGTTTCAGTGTCACTGAGGCAGACCTAAGCTATAACTCTGAGAACACCCAAGGGTGCAGGGCACACTGGCCCTTCCACTCGCCTCTACCTTTCTGATTGACCGCTTTCATTTAGTCCCATAATGGCATTTTAAATGGACATCTGTGGTTTATTAAAATCAGTCAAAACGGGCCATCAAAACGAGGAATTTAAATGCATTGTCTGTAGAGCTTAATATAATATGGTTATGTTAAAAGTGATTAGGCACAGAGGGACCCTACCCTGATCCAGTGTAGCATACTATCTGAATTTCAACTCTACTTTTTTATTTAGTTTGAGCCATTTTGTACTGTTGTTCAAATTCTGGACAATTAAGATCTCAGTACTCTTCACTATACGGGTACCCACGAACCATCATACATTTAGTGAACAAATAAGATGTACACTACTTACGGACTAACGGTCACGTATAGTGAAACGCGAACCAGAATAAACGACGCTTGTGCACAAGAAGCATTACAGCATTTCAAAGTAGATTTTACTGATAAACATAAGCAGTTAACCATAACTGCCTTACCTCAGCGTGTTGTGATTGTATCGCTACTTATTGTTGATTATATAGTTTACGAGATGTTGATGTGTGATATCAATTATGCTACCTGTATGACGAATAAAGGTCTTAGCAATTAAAGAGTCCATCATCTGAAGTGTATTCTGAGAAGAAATGACAACTACAAGGGATAAGGGATGAAGAATGGGCTTTCAATCTAATTATTTTAGCTAAAACGATCATGACATTTCGGAATTTTGAGTCGAGATTTAACAATTTAACAATGAGTTTTAATACTTTTTGTGATGAACTTACTCAATACAGTAGATGTAGTTTACATCCTTTCAATTAGGGAGTTTCGTGAAGATTCACTTACTGATTCACTTACTGTTTCGGTTGACCTTGATCTTGGCGAGGAGTTTATGAGCTGAGAGGAGGTCTCCATTCTTCACAGCCAGCAGGAGGTCCTGCTCTTTGCCCATGGCTCTTGTCCAACTTCTCAGAGCGGTGTCAGACTTGCTTCAGACACTGAAGATCTCTGCCCCCAACACGCCGCACCTCTACGTTTTCATCTAGAATCGCATTACCCACACGGTCCTTTATTTGAAGGCTTATTTTGTCCATAGATCTTCCAGACGCAGTGAATATTTAATATCACGCAAATGAATCCATCCACTATCCATGGGACGTGCGGTCTTCCACCCGAACACCTACCTGAGGAACCTGCAAAAGGAGAACATCCGTCAAAAGAGTTGCTCTTGAAATGTCCAGCTTTGCTGATTGATGCCGTTTGACAAACGAGAACAAGTTCCTGTCTTTTCAGCTTATTGATCTTAAGAAAAGACTATCACGCCGGTTTCTGTACACCAAGCAGTTTCGTGTTGGGCTACAGTACATCTAGTCAGGTTGTTCGGGTGGTGGTTCATATAGGGGAGTCAGTGTCAGGCTGCACTGCCACTCAACTTATCTGGTCGCCACGATCATATTTTCAACGAAATAAAATGTAGGTTAAAAAAATCCTTTCAGACTGGCTACAATATTTCTGTAATTTAAATCATTCAGTCAAGTGTAAATTAGCGATCTGTAATTTTCGTTTGATTTTAGGTATCGTGAACAAACTCACCATGCGAACTGAAGTTGATGTAAGGCGCACAGGTGGATTACTCATGTCCAGTTATTTCGGGGAATTATCCTGTAACTATAGAACTGAATTATTCCGATTGTAGACCAGGAGCCGATTGCGGTGTGAATATGTCTGACACACATATGTGTCGGACTCACTAGAGAACTGAGCTCGCTGGTGAGCTCCTCCCCGTAAACATTATCTGGAATCCCGCTACGAAGTCATGCAAAAACTTTTGAATAATTAGCAAACATGCACAACTTACTCCTTTTGAAACTGAGATGGTACATTAAACGTAGCCTAGTCACTGTTGTGCTGATTTCTGTTACTCAATCGAAGACTTCAATGTAGATCATTATTTGCCAGTAACAGATATTTTTTTTATTATTTATAAATTTGCAAAGCAAATGCATATTTATAAATAATTAGCATGTAACAAAAGTATTATCTGGACTATATCCCAAATACCGTTTAATATGAAAGTGTGACACCTGCTGGAAAAAGTAACAAATGATCAATTTAGCTATAACTTAAGAATATCACTAAAATATAAAATAAGTAGCCTACCGTCAGTTGTTTGTTTGTTTTTTGCTGTTTATTTTACATAGCTGCATACATTTGCATGTAATTTTGTGTATGTTTATGTACTTGGAAAGACAGGACAGTTTTTAAAAAATTCAAAAGAACATCATGAGGCTTCAATATTAATATTTCTTATTCTGATAGCATTTCTTAAATACTAAGAGTACAATCAGTATAATTTAGACAGCATTATGGGAGTTCTCACCTTTCTCCGGCCCGCTCCACTACCTCGCCCACAGCTCAAAGTCCTCAACAGTGGGAGCGCCTTGTCCACTCTCAAAGTAATGCAAGTATTCCATCAGTCTGTTCCTGGCTCACTTTATAGGGGCTGATATGGGAATGGTACACGTTCCACAGCTACATTTGTATACCTGGCAAGAGTTGTAGGCTTGTTTTTGGTGAGCACTGGCATCATCCTGGTGAGCTGGCGCATGGCGTGTCAGAACTCCTCTGTAGGTCCTCCTTCACGCACCTTGTCCTCTTTTGGTTCTAGCGAACAGCCAAACTCAAGCTCTGTGGGCATCCTGAACGTGCAGTCAAACATCAGAGGGGTTGAACCTGGTTGACTTGATCTTGACAAAGTAGCATGCCAGCAGGACTCAGGGCATGTCACTTTGTTCTGGTGTTGTGATCTCAATGCTTCCCACTGTCTGTGGTGGGAAAGGGGCCCCAGGAGATCTGCAGAAGCCCTGGGCTGGAGCATCATGAGCAACGGCAGTGGTGGTCCACATCAACACGCCCACGGTGCACAGCACAGTCTTCCTCAAACTGCTCAGCACAAGCAGCCGCCACCCACTTCACAGGCACCACTTCCTCCCACAGACAGTAGGCCTACAGCAGCTCCTCGTGCGTCTGGAGGCTGTCCGAGCAGGCACGCAGCACCTTGGCAGTGGGCCTGTGCAGCATTGTGTGTGCCTCAACCCAGCTTTTGTCCTGCATGGAAACATCCATGCACCCTGCAGAGTTCTGCCTCCTCCTAATGGGTGCAACAGAACTCCTCAAAGCTCATAGCATCGAGTCCTTTGTTACTTGAGGCAACAGCAGCCGTAGCGGCACTTGTCTGAGCTGCCTCTGCTCTCCCCTTGAGGCCTGCATGGCATCATCATTCTTCAATGTTGTACTGATGTAGCATTTCAGTGCCAAGATCCACTTGTGATTTGACCCTGGAGCTCACTGAACTCCAAGTCAGCAAGGCATGATTGGTGCAGAAGATGTAGGGGATGCAATAGAAGTAACGGTGTAGCCCCTAGGTCATCATGCTGTTCCAGTAGCAGGTCTAGAAGCATCTATAGTGCATCCCCCTCTACTATCAAACACCGCTGTATCATGGACAGCTGCTCCCATAACTTTGCCAGCATCCAAAATCAGGGGTGGATGCCACAGAATTCCATTTCCATAATCAGGAAAATTACAAAACGTAATGCCTTCACTGAAAATCATGTTTATAGCAATGTTAACATGTCATGTGGTGTTTTAATAGGCTTTTATATGAGGAAAATCCTGAACAAATTACTGTAAGTAGTCAATGCCTTTGTGTCTTTTTGTCACCCAAGGTTTCATACATTACCAACCCGGAAAAAACAGGTATAGTATTGTTTTTTTGCAAGCTGTATTTATTTATTTATTTATTTATTTTTTAACCGATATCAGACATTCTGTTTTCAGTTGTAAAGTTGCAAAAGGAAAAAATATGGGCATTCTGAATTTCTGAAATCTGAAAATAAAAGAATAATCTGAAAATGTAAAAATGGTTGTCACAGGTGAACATGTGAAGAAAGAAATATAGGGAAACAAATGTGAGTCTCCAACTGAAGCGTTTAATGAATATTAAAAACAAAACTGAACATGAGTGCATAACTACAACAAAGGAAGCCGACTTAACATTAATATTAACATTAATAGCAGACAAACGGACATGCAAACTAAATAACACAGGCTTCAATAAATAACACAGTGACCTAACAACCCTACTCATGGACATCCCACACCACCCGAGGGACGTGTAGACAGATTATTAAGAAGTGACAATTGACATAAGCACAACACACAAGTCCATGTGCATGACTGCCACCAAATACCTTACAGGGTGCATTTTATTTAGAAAAAATGGACATTCCATGGAAACATTTTTTTTACCTAATGTCTGTGTGCAAACAATCTGCAGTGGACTAGATAATGTTGGCAATGTTAGCATACCATAATGTTACATAATGTTTTATGTCAGATATTGACAGAACATTTTATGTCCTGGATATAGTCAGAGTAAACGTTACTCAAAGCAATTTGCCAAATTAGATGACATCCATCATGATAATCTTATCATAAATCTTTGGGGTTGTCTTAATAAAGGTTGTCCTCATATGCTGCTAGTAAGATAAGATAAGATAAGATAAATTCATTCAAGTGCATATGGCATGTGAAGAAAGCTGCTTTCTGGCAGAAAGCCTAAAGGTACATCAAATCAAATCAAATTTATTTATATAGCTGTGACGGGCAGTGTGAGTAACTAAAAAAGGAAGCGATCACGCCAAGTCTCAGGGAAAGAGGATGGTTTAATAGAAAGTGCGCAAACCAAATACCCGTGCATTGTTCCAAATGTAGGAAATAATAACCAGCAGTCAACTGGTACAAAGACAAGACATATATAGACGAACAAACAACCCTCAGGTGAGACGGATCACTGGTCCCGCCCACCTGAGGGACGAACATCACGTGACCAAAAACAGGACACCTGCCGCTGTAAACGGGGGCGACCGGCAGGGGCCCCCCCACAACGTGACAGACCCCCCCACCAAAGCTGCACGCCCCTCCAGATGTGCGGCTTACAGCGGCAGCACACAAAACACAACAAAGGGGCGGGAGGGCGGGGACAAGACAGGGACCCGTTCCCTGCAGTCCTGAGCTGAAACACAAAACACACATATAAGCTCCTCGTCACAGGACGCAGACAAGGCAGGGACCCGTTCCCTGCAGTCCTGGAGCTGAAAACATAAAACACAGGTTAGCTCGCCTCCTGGGCGGGACCCTGGACCGACTGGGCCGTCAACAAGACGATAACAACGCCCTGGTCGGTCACAGGGCCCTCGCGCCCTAACCGGCCTTAGGCCGCTTAAGCCCCACCGCTGTGTGCGGACCGGGAGCACATGGCCCAACACACGTCACAGGTGTGGATGTGTACAGGCCGCCACACTGCAGTGCAGCCACGGCTTCCACCAACCACCTCCCGAACCTACCTCTTCGCTCGGAGCTGACCCCTGCCCTTTTCGCTACGGGTCACCCCAGACTCCTGGGGAGTGAACCCCTCCCGGGGCCCCTCATCTCAAGGTGGACTCCTCCACCCAACCCAGGAGCGCCAGAGACCAGGGCCCTGGAAATCCGCATCAGGGACACGCTGGTCACCCCGAGCTTGAAGGGGAGGGTCTCCTCCTGGAGACCCCCTAGGTCCGGGAGTGCCGCAGTCCACCACCAGGAGCGACCTGCAACACATCACACACACACGCACACAGACGACACACAACACATAACGCGCACTGCCCTGACCTTTGCACCCCCTTATACCCAGGGGGAGGGGACCCCTTCTTGGCATGAGGAGACACCCTGTCCATACACCCCAGGCATCCTCAGCCTACAAAGGGGTACAGGGGCTCCTCCCTGCTCAGGGGTCCCTCCCAAAGGCCAGTTCTCCCTAGGGAGCAGCGCCTTCTGAGCCACATGCCGTGGCTCAGGAACCCCATAGCTTCCCCCCAAAAACATATTTAGGGTGGGCCCCTCCGGGGAACAACAAAACAAAAAACACAGACACAACATAACACACACGCACCTAAGATGCCCTCAAATGGGCCCCTCCCCACACACAGTGAAGAGGGGTGCAAGAGAGGAATTACATAAAACCATGCACGCTACACTCTAGGACAAAATGAACACGCAAAGACAGAACACAAACAAACGGACAGGACCCACCGATGCGCGCGCTCTGCGGAGCGTGACGCGCCTACTCCAGCTCTCTCTCTCTCACCGTCTTCCCAACGGGATCCGCAGATCTTTGGAGAGAGAGAGCTATACGCGAGCAGCTTGCGCGTCACGCCCACAGCGACGCGTCTCTCGGGCTCGCAGTCGCTCACCCCCGTCACCACGGGATATCGGGTGAGCGAGGCGAAAGGAGCCGAGAGATTCGCGTCACACGCGTTCTAGCGCGTAGCACGCATCGGCGGACCCGTCCACACACACACACGAACATCACCAGCGAAACACACACACCACGGCACACTCACACACTCGCTCACGTCTGCGTTGTTATTAAAACACAACACAACGTACATACACACACACATACAGACGATAACGACCCTCAGGTGAGACGGATCACGGGTCCCGCCCACCTGAGGGACGAATATCACGTGACCAAAAACAGGACACCTGCCGCTGTAAACGGGGGCGACCGGCAGGGCCCCCCCCCCACAACGTGACAATAGCGCTTTTCACAACACATGTTATCACAAAGCAGCTTTACAGGATTTACAAGTTTTAACAATCGTATGGGTCCAAATCCCTAATGAGCAAGCCAGTGGCAAGGAAAAACTCCCTAAAATGATGGGAAATAGGAAGAAACCTTGGGAGTACCAAGACTCAAACGGGAACCCATCCTCCATCCTCCATGTAGCCATATATGCACTCACCAGCCATTTTATTTGGTACACCTGTTCAGCTGTTAATGCAAATATCTAGTCAATATTCACTTGCCTATCATACGGCAAGATTCTTTATTGCCATTTGCACTCACGCACAAGGTTTGGGTACATAGGAAATTGCCTATGCAAGGCTCTCAGTCCAACCCCATAAAACCCCATAAAAATGAGAAAAAAAAATTATATAATAAATAATAAATAAGTGTACATGCTCTTGGTGCGCTGTGAGAATTTAGATGTCCAGTGAAATTAATTTGAGGGTTGACATCTGACTGTGGCAAGGAAGGAGTCTTTATGGAACCTGGTTGTATGTGTGATAATGCTGTCTGCACTGCTCTTCCTCAAGTTGCATATAGCAAGTTTGTGCTGAAAGATAGAGTGAGTAGGATGTAGTATTTCCTTGATGACATGGTGTGCCCTCTTTCTGCATCTTTGTGTGTATATAGTGTCCATAGGTGGAAGTCCAGTCCTTCTGAGTCTCCCTGCAGTGGTTAATGACTCTCTTGAGAGCCTCTCTGCCTGGCAGCAACTCATTTAGACATGTAGACATGGTCAAGAGAACCCGCTGAAGTCCCAACCGAGCATCAGAATGGGGAAGAAAGGTGATTTTAAATGACTTTCAGTGTGGCTTGGATGTTGGTGCTGTTCTGTGTTTTCAGAAATTTCAGAATTTGCTGACCTGTGCCAGGGTTTTCATGAATAACCATCTCTAGGCTTTACAAAGAATGGACCAAAGAAGAGAAAATATCCAGAGAGTGGAAGTTCTTTTGGCAAAAATGCCTGGTTGATGCTAGAGGTTAGAGGAGAATTGTCAGTTTGGATTGAGCTGACAGAAAGCAGCAGCAACTCAATCACTTGTTATAACTGAGATTTGCAGAAGAGCATCTATGAATGCACATGTCGATCCTTGAAGAAGATGGTCTACAGCTGCTACAGTGTCCAAACCAGGTGCCACTCCCATCAGGTAAGAGCAAACAATTGAATTACAATTCACATAGCAGAATTTGGTGAAAACACTGATCCATCCAGCATTGTATCAACAGTTCCATGGTGGTGGTGGAATGGCCTTAATACCATCTGAGGAATAAACTCTACAGCCTTCCTGAGTGTTAATGCTGATCCTCATTATTACCATTTTAATAATGCTAATAGGGGTTTAATTGATGATGGGAGAGGATCTCTAAAACATACAAATGCATTTAATACAAACATTCAACTGAAATAGCCCTTTGGATGAAATACACAAACTGCTGCAATGCAAAATCATTACAATGTATGTTTGCATAACATGACAGATCTTTTCTTACTGGCTATAAGAAATAAAAGCTTGTCAGGTTATTGTCCTGCTCAGACTTTGATTTCTTTGGTAAAGGTTGATGATTCCAGATTCATGCAGCTTTTTCCATGTTTTCATCTCTAGACCATAGTCATGGTTAATATAGAAAATAACTTTGGTTTTTGTTGATCTCTCATAGTAGTAGTTAGAGTACCTATCATGGTCTTCAGTGATGAATCCATAGACATTCACCTAAAATTGAAGAAGCAATAAAATAAGCCCTGTTTGCCCCCACAAAAACAGTTAAAGATTATTATTATTAGTAGTAGGAATAATAGTTGTAATTATAATACACTTATTAAAAGAGCTATATATGTTTGCTCACAACATCACAGGTGTGAAGAGCTAAGAATATTGCAAATGCGCCATTGGTGGGTCTGTACACGTGCCAGGCGTCCCCGTCCAGAGTGGAGGATCGTAAGAATCTAAAACCAGAACACTAGACTTTTAAATATTGTGCATATTGTGTATGAAAAAATTGAATTAAAAAAGTGTAATAAAAAGTTACAGAACATTCTTATAATTGTTTAATTACTGTTAGTATAAAGTACCTCAAAGTGTGCATTATTTCAGAATATAGATGAAACATTAAGAAACTAGCAAAAGCAGGAATAAAAAATGGATAACCCTGAAGTTATTATTTGTAGCAAAGTGGCAAATTTCCTGACATTTGATAGACCTTGAGACAAGAGAGGAACATACCTGTTCCGAACATATCTTAAAAAATCTGGATGAAGCACATAAAATTTATCCTCTTTAAACCCGTTGTAGAAGTGTACCGGACTAAACAAGATAAGAATAAGCAGTGAATTTCTGAAGCACCTATAGCATAATATCATTATTAAAAAATAATAGTAATAGTGATTCTCAGAAATACTTAATTTACTGCTGAGCATATGTATCTGTAAAAACGTGTTTTGAGAATACATTAATTTATACATCTAACACTGTGCCAAAAGAAAACTGGCAATTCTAAAGACAGTACCAATAACACTTTTAATAGTATCAGTGTGAAAGATGTGCAATCACTTTGAGTCTCACCTGGAGCCAATGTATATGCCTTTTATCAGTGTCTTTTTCTTAAACAGGCCTTGAATCCACTCAAAGTCTCTCAGACCTTCTGGAATCATTACATATTTAATTCCCTTTATGTTTAAAGAAAGATTAATCAAAATATTAGAATATATTTTCTTACCCAAACACATACAAATAAATTGTGTTTCCTAAAATGGTCTGACACAGTGTTTGTATGTCCTTTATGTTATGTAGTCAAACTCTCCTAATTTGTTTAGCCTTTTTAATAACTTTTATTAACTTTAACTTATAATTGTTCATTTCACTCATACTGCATATCGTAATAACAGTTTTAATGCTTTTAAAGTGTGCCAACCTCATCCATTGGAGGACTCCTGAAGCCATACTTTGTCAGATGTAAAAAGGACTGGTGCAAGGCGAAGGATGTATGCACATACACTGAGGTTTTGTTCCCAACGTCCTCCTCATGTCCTTTGATGATTGCTCCATTCACTCTTTTTGAATCAAAAGGTGTTGCAAAGGTCATATTTGTACACTAATACTGCAGCTGATCATAAAGGCCACTCCTTTTCAAATGCCAGTGAGACATCAACAAATAAAGGGAATTGTGAGAGTTCAAACGTGTTCATGTCTGCGAGAGGGTGGTGTGCAGAGGGAAGGAGCAAAGATACAGGCAACTGAAAAACAGCAACAACAACAATTAAATACCCCAAACCAACAAGCTATTCTTCTCACCGAAACACATAAGGGTGGGAGTCAATTTCTTTGCCCATTTTTGAGCCATTGAGAATGCCGCTGGTGCCCACTACAGCACAGTGAATGCAGCCATCATCTGCCCTCTCAGGCACTGGCAGCAGCTGATAGGACGCAGGCTTCGGGATCAAATCTACAGATGTTTTTACATCTTTGGAGACACAAAGTCAATAGCTCACAAAACACTTAAATCATGCACATTCCTGTGTAAATACAGTGTCTGTCTACAATTTACCTTGTACAATTGCTAATATTTAGTATGAATAGCATTGTGATTTTCACAGCGATCATGTGCGTATAGTGAACAAACACTATTTTCCGTACTGACTGCGCCCCTTTAACAAACAGAAGCTAAAAGGAAAACCAGTACTCTGTTAGAGTCGTCAGGATAGTTTACATAGCATGCTCACCGGTGTAGTTGTATTCCATGAATCCAAAGGGGTTGTTAAAGTGTGCCAGTCGATTCCATTCACTGATATTTAAAAGACCTTTATGCAGCCAAAGCTGTATGTTCTGGATAGCCGCTGCCTGAAATTCTTTATCTTTTATGTGTGACTTTGAACAAACCTATTAAAAATAATATTTAATGATGCGACAGGCAAACAACAAAATTGGCCCCATAACTGACACTTATTAGGCATTTATACAGTAGCATATGTACTATAGTCTTAGACTATCAAAAGAAGAAATCTCACCGGCCTTTCTTCATTATTCTGCATATAGATGTCCTCAAAGTCCCACTTTGGCATCTCTTTAAAATAGGTTTTATAGAGCAGTGGAAGAACAGTCAAGTTTTCTGCATGATGAGTTGTATCTTGATGCAATGTATCCAGAACCTCTTTTGCTATGCTTATTGCATTTTGTCTTGAAGACATATTTAGAGGTGGAGGTAAAATCCTTGTTGTAACTTCTTCAGTGGTTCCATGTCCATTTCCCGAAAGGAATCTTGACTTCAGTGCAGAATTATATACTTGTTGGGCACTTTTAACAAAAGGGGAGAGGTAAACATTACCAAGAACCGCTTGGTAGTGATGAAATAGGAAAATCCAATATTCTGAGATACTGAGATATTCTAATCAAACAATTAGGCTGCTAATTTATTGCTATAAAGTTAGAGCTACTCCAGCAATCTTCAAACAGATGAGTAATTTCACATCAGGCAGCTCAACGCTAAGGCATCTTTTACATTTGGCGTATATACACATTCTGTTTTTGTTAAACTCACCTAGTCCATTTTTCAGGAATCTTCTTCCAAATCACTACATATAACAGGAAGCAACACAGCAGCAAAATCACACGAAGAGAAGTTTTCTGCATGGTCTGTCTGGTGTGTTTAACTGAGTGGGTGTGTGCTTTATGAGAGGCTTTATAGTCTCAGAAACTGATAGGATGGGACAGTGCAAATGTCATTGCAAATGTTCAGCCCTGCCTTAACCTTATACTGCAGATTCACATGCCCGGTGGCCATTTAATTTTTTTTTACATAGTTCACTTTAAAAATAGATATCTCAAGTTGTACATATAGGTAAATTATCATTCATGGCTCAAACTGAAGTAGACAGTTGGGGGAACATATTGTTTCACTTCAATATCATATTCACATAATTTGGTTTATTTTAGAGCCTCTAATACAGATGCTAATAGGCCTATGCCAGGAATATCAAAAATGCTGACTTGAACTTTAACATGACTGGAATGTATATTCACATAGTTATTCCAATCTGTTATCAGAAATTACAATAAATTTCGCTAGGGTCTTTTATAACAACACAGAAAAAATGGAGCAAATCCATGCAAGCATTGCAAAGTGCTTCCACTTTGTCCAAGGTACGTCAAGTGCACCACACCCATGTCCAAATATGCCACACCCGGTAAACACCCTTAGCCAACTATGTTAACAATCTAACAAATTCCTTACACGAAACCGAGGAGCTACGACACACAACAACGTTGGACATATTACAGAAAGACCAGAAATGTCAAATTATTTCATGTCAAATTATGAACGGTACGTTATGATATTTATGTCCAATATAGTCCGACAGGCTAAGCTAAGCTTACGTCGCCAACTCCGGTAGCATCTGACATGATACCGAGTACTCCAGCACTCAAAAGCTCCAATACTGTTTATAATCTAATGTTTAGTATTAGATTATATATTTTGTACAAAATCGCTTATGAAAAATTATCCATTTACGTTGAATCGCGTCGTAGCCGGTGTTCATTCCCACTTCCGGGTTGGCGAAAATTCCAAAAATTGCTCATATATTCCATAAAAAGTTATCCTTTATTTTCTGTGATGTTCAAAAGTATCCACAATCAGAATAAAAACGAACAAAATGTTAGCAAAGGTTAGCTTATGTTGCTATGCTAGCGGACCCACAATGGAAATGTACCGGGATTTTGCAAAGCGTCGTTTAAAATAAATTAGTGATGTGTCGGTCGCGAACGAACTGGTTCAAAGAGCTGGCTCTTTTAAGTGAACGACGAGAGCTGGTTCTCCTCTAAAACCGAGCCGGTTCCCCTCTACATTCAGCAGCAAAATTAATTTTTCCAATACTCACTTTATTGGAAGTGCATTTTTAACAGTAACAATGTATTGAAGCAGGTTCGGTAACCGAGGCATAAACTGCTTAATCCAAAAATCCCGAGGAGGGAAAATTTATTGATAACGCAACCCTGGCGCGGAGGCCCCGCCCCCCAGTGTCACTTAAAGGGCCAGACACCTTGAGTGCAGTGTTGCCAACTTAGTGACTTTAGCCGGCTTTCCATCCAAACCTTTCGAAAAAATAATGCGCAATTTCCAAGTTTCGGCAGAAAAAATGCGAATTAAGCCTTGTTTCCATTCATTACAGTTATGCGAATAAACTTTAGATCACGTGAGAGGACGCCAAACAATAGTGGTTTTACGTCCATCTGGCAGTTACGCATTTTTGCACGTTGAGGTTTTGAAACATTTTTATTTTATTTTTTTCTATACATGGAGAAGTTAAATTAAATTTTTGCTCTCTCCAGAACTGTTTTTGTATGCATTTGCCATCTTTACATCGCGATCATGTACAGAACCACATGACTTGAGGCATGATACGTCATCGTTTATGCGAAAAACCCTTTCCATCCAGTTTTTCCGAATTTTGGCGATGCGATAGTCTAACTTTTCCACCTTCTCCTAGTGTAAAAATCTTTTTGCGATATTTGGGGATTTTTTCGAATTTTAGACTTTTTCCATCTAGCTTTTTTCATGCGCATTTTCAAAATGCGCAAAAACTCGGTGGATGGAAAACCCTCTTTTGTCGCTATATTTAGCGACTTTTCAGACCCTCTAGCGACTTTTTGTAGTAAAAAGTGACTAGCGACAAATCTAGCGACTTTTTGTGGTGTTATTGGAGACTTTTGGCGACTCTGAACAAACACGCTCTTTAGTTGCTGTCCTCTGAGCCGTGAGCCCCGGCGGGTGCTGCCGTGAGCCCCACAACACTCAGTGCAGTCTCACACTCAGAGCAGACCCTCATCGCTCCACGTCCACACTGCACATGAACTGCGCATGCCCAAAGCTGCCGCCAACGGGGGATGTAAATATGTGAGACACGAAAAGAAATCACTGAATTTAACTCACACAGTCTCAGTCATTCTTCACCTCATTCACCACGTAGCCGGTCACTCGACTCGTCCACAGTGCGTCTCTGTGAAAGCTAAACATCTAGCTAACTTGCTCATTATGTCTCACTCTAAACTCTATTCTCAAAAATACAAGAAAGAGTGGGAATCAAATCCTGAATTTAAAGGCTGGCTGAAGCAATGTATTGGAGATAATACATGGGCATACTGCCTGTATTGTAAGGTTGATTTCTATGCCAACTAGTTCCTGCTAACTGCTACTCATATACTAACATTTAACAACACAGCAAAAAAACTATTTATGTAATTTACGTAAAAATTATTTATACAAAGCATTAAAGTCATGTAGTTCTTTTGAGAAGTGACTGCCTATTTCAAAGGCAACAGATGTTGTTCATTTGTAGTTCTAACATATTTAGGGTGTTTTTACTCATTTTTTTTAATCTCTCCCAACGTTATTCTTTTACAGCTTCAAAAACATGTATTATGCAAATTAGGTGATGACGTCATTTAGCGACTTCTAGCGACTTTTAGGACAACCAATAGCGACTTTCCTTACTGAGGAGTTGGCAACAGTGCTTGAGTGGCCAAGTGTCCGTTAGTGAATTCACCGTGAGCAGTAGTAGTCGCTACAGTATCTCCTGACATTACGTTTGTGTAGCTGCGCGGTATTATTTGTAAAATTATTTTTAAACGTAATACAAGCGAACTGTTCAGTCAGACAGCTACTTGTTGTAAAACGAAATACCATTACAATTTAAAGCATTTTAAAGTAGGCTACGTTAGTCAAAATTCCAGCACTTTTCAAACAAAGCAACATTAAAGTTCGTCAGGTAAATGTTCATTCCCCTGTTTTTGAGGGGTATTTCTTTATACTACCACATATCGTTACAGGAGGACACTGCAAAAAATGACTTGTAATACGTGCTCGCGCTCTCACAGGGTCACGCGCAGCGTGCGGAGTGGAGCGCTACGGTCAGACGCAAAAGTAGAACTGAGCCAAGAAGAAAGAAAAATATATATTTTACGAGGGAAAATAAAAATAGTAACGCACAGTTACTTGGATAAGTAACTTTAATCTGATTACTGGACTGGAAAGAGTTATATTACTTGTTACCAAAAAAAGTGGTAAGATTGGAGTAACGCGTTACTGACATCACTTTTCGCCACCCACCCCAAACACACCCCCCGTCAACAAAGTACGTTCGCCACCCCCCCTAAGAAGGAGCCATTTGGGATCCGAAAGAGCCGACTCTTTATGAGGAGATGAGCCAAAAGACCCGGCTCCCTAAAAAGAGCTGAAATTCCCATCACTAAAATAAATCATCCACCAATCATGACAAATGAGGGCTGATTAGCTTCAGAAGGAAGTAAACTATTGGTTAGAACAGCTTCCAATCACTTCTGAGGCACCAGATTGTCTCAGGGGGCTGATTGGTGAGCCCACCCCTCCCTCCCCATCGCACCTCGCTGGTGAGAGGTTGTAAAACCTGTCATTCAAAATCACTACCCCCCTTCAGACCAATAAAACCACTCAAATCAAAGCAGAACCCCTGCAGCTTTGTAATAAGAGGTCAACTTTCAAAACGCTTTGGTAGAGGGTTTTCCATCCACCGAGTTTTTGCGCATTTTGAAAATGCGCATGAAAAAAACTGGATGGAAAAAGACCAAAATTCGAAAAAAGCCCCAAATATCGCAAAAAGATTTTTACGCTAGGAGGAGGTGGAAAAGTTAGACTATCGCATCGCCAAAATTCGGAAAAACTGGATGGAAAAGGGTTTTTCGCATAAACGATGACGTATCATGCCTCAAGTCATGTGGTTCTGTACATGATCGCGATGTAAAGATGGCAAATGCATACAAAAACAGTTCTGGAGAGAGCAAAAATTTCATTTAACTTCTCCATGTATAGAAAAGAAAAAGAAAAAAATGTTTCAAAACCTCAACGTGCAAAAATGCGTAACTGCCAGATGGACGTAAAACCACTATAGTTTGGCGTCCTCTCACGTGATCTAAAGTTTATTCACATAACTGTAATGAATGGAAACAAGGCTTAATTCGCATTTTTTTTCTGCCGAAACTTGGAAATTGCGCATTATTTTTTCGAAAGGTTTGGATGGAAACCCGACATTATTCCATTTCCACTCTTTAGATGCAACAGAGCATTTAATCAAACTTTAACATTCAAATTACATTAGTATGCACAAGTTCACATCCTTCCTTAGTTCTTAAAATATCTTTGGCAGTAATTAGTTCTTAAAATATCTTTGGCAGCAATGACTACTGACTACCGAGATCATGGGCACTTTCAGTACGACAATTCTCTCAATCTCACTCTGATATATACCATTATTACTATTAACTGTGATATACATATATATATTTATATTAGTGGTGGGACTTTAACGCGTTAATTTCGATTAATTAATTACAGGAAAATTAACGCACTAAAAAAATTAACGCATTTTAACGCATTTAACGGACGAGACACTTTTGCACCGTGGAATGTTTCTCAGTGCGCGAGTTCCGGGCATACAGATTATGGACACACAATAAGATGATCATGATGGAGATGACTGAAGAGGCTACGCTGGTGGATGGGAAATTTAAATATAAGAAACTTTCAGATGGAAGTACAAACAAAAATAGTGTTATTTACACTTTATGTAGGAAGGAGTTCGCTTATCACAGGAGCACTTCCACCCTTCGTTACCACCTCAACAACCTTCGTGGAGCTGCTTCAACAGTGCGATACTCTCACGAGGAGCGATTTGAATTTCAAACATGTTTGATGTTCTTGCGACGCTGCGATTTCTGATCGGGAGTTGGTCGTGAGGTGTGAATCGTTCCTCGTTTACCTGTGTAAACTATACGATGCACGAAACGCGATTGAGCCGAAACGAGTGAAAATTTGGCTGAAAATGGGCCAAAAATCGCACAGTGTACGCCCAGCAGGTCAGTAATGATAACTTAGCTGCTAAATGTATTCCTAGTACGATAGGGTGACCAAACGTCCGTAATTCACATCCTGTGAGGAAACGTCCTGGTTTTTAAATGACCTTCATTGGACCATTAAGACTGGATTAAACTTTCGCGAATGGCCGTAGCGCGCGACTCCGCACGCGTTTATACATGATGCGTCACATTATTTGTGTTGTCCGCTCTCTGTGGTCGAAGATAAATGCTTACAAGAAGCGCTGCAAATTGCGTCAACTGATGCAAGTTACGAACTACCGTCCAGGGGTGAGTTTCCCAAAACGTTCTTAGCGCCAAGTACTTCTTAACCTCGTACGTAAGAACGAGGTGACGAAGTACTTGGCACTAAGAACGTTTTGGGAAACTCACCCCAGAAAGACAATGTCGAAGAAAATCCAGCAGCTGTATGATGAGGAAAGAATTAAAACAGGTTATTGTGAAGAGTGCCACAAATGTGGCTCTGACTGGGGATCACTGGACCTCTGTTAGCAACAAGAATGATCTTGGTGTGACAGCTCATATTATAGATGATGAATCTATAGATGATGAAGATCCAGTCATTTGCTTTGAGCATGCAGAAGACCACTTCTAGGCACTATGAAGATGCCTATGGCAGAGGCCTGGGAAATTAAAGAAAGTCTACCATCTAAAATGGTATTAAAAAACATCTTCTGATTTACTTCAATTCTTCCAATATCCTGAGCAAAACTCCCTAAATTAAACAACATTTTTGGTCAGAATTTCCAATGTTCTGAACTGTTTTCTGCACACTACACATATATTGGTCTTCGTAGTAGACTGGTGGAAAAATAAACAAGATGTTGAAGTTTATGATTATGTTCATTGATTCATTCATCATTCAAACTTAAATAAATATTTCTCATGTTAAATACTGAAATGCGATTAATTTCGATTAATTAATTACAAAGCTTCCGATTAATTCGATTAATTTTTTAAATCGCGTCCCACCCCTAATTTATATATATATAAATTAGTGTATGCATGTATATAAGTATTCATGGGCTTTATGACAATTGAGTCCTGTACACACGCACGCACACACACACACACACACACACACACACACACACACACACACACACACACACACACACACATATATATATATATATATATATATATATATATATATATATATATATATATATATATATATATATATATGTGTGTGTGTGTGTGTGTGTGTGTGTGTGTGTGTGTGTGTCCTGTACACACGCACGCACACACACACACACACACACACACACACACACACACACACACACACACACACACACATATATATATATATATATATATATATATATATATATATATATATATATATATATATATATGTGTGTGTGTGTGTGTGTGTGTGTGTGTGTGTGTGTGTGTGTGTGTGTGTGTGTGTGCGTGCGTGTGTACAGGACTCAATTGTCATAAAGCCCATGAATACTTATATACATGCATACACCAGTGCCACCCCTCCAGATCCTCACCTTGCCAGATCTTCCATAGGATCTATACTGGTATGGAGGTGGCTTAATTCTCTTTCCTGGTTTTCCAAGATCTGCTGATGGTAACTGATTATCACAAATTGGAAGCTAATGGCTTCCACTAAGGTTGTTTTATTTTCTGCACTCTCTTCTCTGTGGTTCAGCTTCAGTGACCTTTTCAGACACAAGTGTCTGTGAAACACAAGTGAATGAAAGCAAAAGGGGCAAGTTTAAATATCAAAGTTTAACAATAGACAGACAAAAGCAGTAGAAAGGGGAACCAGTGTGGCTTAAATACGGTACTGAGATGAGAGATGGACGAAAGCGACTAACAGACTGGCCATTGTGAACGGATGCGTGGTAGCGAGTCATGACTCATGTCTTGTTGGCTGCCCAACATGCAGGGTGTGACAGTCTAAAACACAAACATGCAAACTTGAGAAACCTGGTCGGGAAACATTTGGTATGCGCTGTAGAGGCCCAACATTGTTATTGAGCAAACAGATCATGACATTACGTACAATATCATCCATTTGAAACCAAGTGCTATTATGTTAGATATATCACATCAAAATTTACTGTATCTGAACATAGATTTTAATAAAAATTATATACCTGGGGGTAGTTACACATCCTACAGTGTTGTAATAACTGACAATACATGACAATACCTTATGTAATAAAATAGGAGAAGATTGAATAAGTTAGTGTTGTACAAAAAAAACTTCTGATTTTTCTAGCTGTGATTCATATTCAGCAATCACAATTAAAATACAACCCATAATTAACCAATCAGAATTCAATATTCAGCAATGGTATGGAGGGAATATTTAAAACTTGAAAATAGTGGATTTAATAGAGGAGCAACCAGCCACCACAAACTGAGAATTAAAGTGTTTTTCAAATGTACTTAATCTTATAATTTACCAGTTATGAATTCTGGTTTATCCTAAAAATCTAAATTCATTACAGAAAACTATCAAACACTATCATTCTTGAACACCATTCTTGAAAAGTAGCAACACTAATTCGCACAACACTCTGTTTCCTAGAGTTCCTGGAAAGAGTTCCTTAGATAGAGTAAAGTTTAAGCTGTTGTTCCATCTCTGTCTCAGTCATCTCTCCAAACGTGTCCTGGTTATCCTTTAGCAACTTAAAGATGGCAGATAGCTGTTCCCGCTGAACTCTGAAAGAAATATGTCTACATTGATGCTCCATGAACATAATGGAATGAACATTCTTTCTAAGAAAAATAAAGTTCATGAATGACATGAGCATATGAGCACATATTATATCTTAATGCAGGTGTAGTTTAATAATGCTGTACTTTAATAGTTGAGACACCACTGTGGGCATACTTTCTACAATTTTCAAAGCACACATAATTATATTTGGAAGGTATATATACACAACAACCCAACTCAAATATGCTATTATAATGAGCATGACAGTAACCAAATAGCCAAATAGGACATTCAGCTATATTTTATACAAATATTTTATATTTTCTTCTTCTCAGCTACAACAGCAAAACCTGAAGTAATTCTTAATTTCGAGGGTGCATTTCAAATGCAGTTAAAAATTACTTAAAGCTTAAAGTACCTCAATGATAAAATGCGCCAAATGTTTGTCATTGTAAATAATAGAGGTGTATTCAACTAAGGATTTTCATAGTCGAATCTGATTCGTCAGATTTTCCCTTTAGTCGACTAATAGTCGAATCGGATTTTTTTAAAATCTAGAGCTCCTTAAACGGGATCCCGTTCTCATTCAGGACTTTTTTCCACTTCAAAGTAAAAACCTAAAGCACTCAGATAAATGAATAAACATGGTAGATTGGCTTTATTCAGCTTTTATTTATTTACTCATTTATTTTTTAATGAAACTGTCACGTTGAGGACCCCTGCCCCTCCCCTTTGGGCGTGTGTATACGTGGTCCACGTGCTTTGTCTGCGTCTGTGGAACTCCGTGGTGATGGCTATGTCGTGTGATAATGTGTATCACCTGTGAATCGTCTCGTAATCACATGTGGCTAATGTGGTTTGTCTATTTAATGTGCGCTCGCGCAGTGTCCTGTGCTCGTTGTTGTCTAAGTCTACACGTTGTGTGTGTGCTTCTTCAGTGTTGCTCGTGCGCTATTGCGCAATATTCGTGAAATTAAAAGTGACGTCAGTCAAATTGCAAGGATTCCGTGTCTCATCCTTCGCCACGACCCCAGCGTCACAGAAACGTTAGAGAACATTAACATAAAAAGTCACCGTCAATGCGCATATCTAACTGTCAGACAGGCACTGTGCAAAATGTCTAAAATATTTTAAATAAAATATGTCTGCCTGAAAATATTTTTAAAATTGCCACACAACAGCAAAAAAATTATAAGGAAAGGTTCAAGTAACGGGGTTTAAAAAGCAAACAACAACAAAAATAAATGAATGAATGTTCAACTTATATAGCGCCTTTCTATATACCCAAGGTCGCGTTACAATTTTAACACAGGTACAACCAATCACACTCCGGTGAGAAGCGACAGCCAATTGCGCACAGCGTACTCTCTACCGGGATCCACAGCCCCCTGGGGGACTGAATGGGGTGCAGGAAGGGGAGAGAGGACAGACCCTAGTGGCAGAGCACCATCCACCACTGGGCATACAAGCACACACACTCAGATAATTGCTTTTTATTGGACATGAAGGGACAAAGACACACACTCAGGGAGAATTTGTCGGGGAATCAGGGACTGCCAATTTACCTAATCTCCATGTCTTTGGACTGTGGGAGGAAACTGGAGATCCCGGAGGAAACCCACGCAGACACGGGGAGAACATGGAAACTCCACTCAGATAGAGACTTGAACCCAAGACCCCAGTGCTGAGAGGCAAACGTGCTAAGTACCAAGCTACCATGTTGCCCGAAAAAAAATTTTTATAGGCCTACTTGCCGAGATGCGAGAGACGAGACAAGATGACCGAAACGACGAAACTGTTTTTTTTTTTCGCCTTAAGCATTTTAAATGGTATGCCATGTTGGTTGTTGTCATGCAAAATGAAAGCCATTGATGACATAACTTGCATTTTATCTTCATCTTTTTCAAAATACTTTTGAAGTTTTTTAGTAGCCATTATAATCTTTGACTATCCTGTAGCGTGTTCAGCTCCGCTCCATTGGATTGTGCAACTGCAAGGTGTGATTTATTAATGTGTAGTAAGGAAGATCCCTATTGTTAATGCGCACACATCATTTTAAAATATTTATTAACAGAAATTAGGATGATTTTATTTGACAAAAGGCTATATATAACGAAAACAAAGACATTTCATGTAACAACTAATTCTTAGGGCACCCCCATGCAGTTAGAATGGTACATTCGACTATGACGTTCATAGTCGACTAGGGGGTATAGTTGACTATAGTCGAATCAGCGACTATTGCAGATCACCCCTAGTAAATAATATGTCAAATAGATTTGTTATGAATTACTGATAGTGGGGCAACACCCTAAACATAGGAAACTGTGCAGTGACCTGATGCTCTTGGCCTTTACAGTATGTTCATCTATTCCATTTACTTGTTTTGAGGGAAATGTGTGAGTTGCCAGCAGACTACATGTACAAACGTAAATGAACCACAGTTGCATTGGTAAAGTCATCTAGGTAAAAGACCAAATGCAATGGGAACACTTTGGTAAAATATTTGAGCCACAATGATTAAAAGACAGAAGAATCCAACCTAACCACTGTCGTGCCAAGGCGTCCAACACACAGATCAACAATGCCAAGAGGAGACATCACGAAGAAGACCCATGACTCTGGGGAAAGCTACAACTTTGCCCAGAAGTGGACAACTATCAAAACTTACAACAAGAAGCACCAGAAAAAGAATCATTCAGGTAAAATCCAACCCACACATCACCTCCAGAGTTGCAGACCTCTCTGGCATCATCTGGGATAAATGTACATGTAACATGCAAAAAATCAATAGACATGGGTTACTAGAAGGGAGGAACTCAAGAAAGAGAGTGTAAACTTTGCCAGAGAGCACTTGGACGAACCAGAAGCTTTCTGGAAGTCCATACTCTGGACAGATGAGTCCAAAATTGAGTTATTTGGCCATAATCATGTTTGTTTGGAGAAAAGTCAACACTGCATATAAAGAGAAGAAACTCCTCCCAACACTGAAGCGTGGTGGTGGAAATATGAAGGTGTGGATCTGTTTTTGAACCTGGATGGTTCCATATTATCTAGGGAACCATCAACTCCCATCCCTATTACCAAATTCTTGACCAGAATCCCCTGCCATCAGTTAACCCTTTGCATCAGTTTGGATACAAAAAAAGAAGTACATTTATTATGTAAATAAATTTGTATTTTATCAATTGACTGTATACATCAAATTTGGGGTGTGCTAGATAGTGTTAGTCAACATTGGCATGTCAAGATAAATGATGATTTTTGTAAAATGCTGCCAAGAAATTTCATATATTCACAAAGATGGAAAAAATTACTCAAAACAGTTCATCAGATAGGTAAGATGCTGAATTGCATTATGGTAATATTCATTCTGATAATTCTATCAGAACAGTTCACATGGTGTTAGGGTTTGTACAAAGAAAGTCATGATAAAGATTAAGACTAAGGTTAGCTAAATAAAGTGCATATCTTATCTGCCACTTGCAATCATATCTGTTATCCATGTTATGCAAGTCAGTAAGCGATTGGCTAAGGCAGCATTATGGTAGCCAATCAGAGCCAGTGTTGTTACACGCGTGCCGAAGCACACCAGTGACACACGACACAAACGGAGAAGAGGCAGAAATGGCGAGTCAGGAGCAAGCTGAAGAAAAATTAGCATTTTCAAGGTGGCGATATAAACATTATTTAAGAAAATACTTGAAGTTCCTGAATGTCTACCAGACTGGGTATTTGATTTATTTAATTAAGAATAGAGGTTTTATTGTTAAGTTTACTTCTGTTGTGAACAAACCAGTTGTCTCAGGTTGAGAGAATTTAATTTAATTTGATAGATGTAAATATATATAGTGTATATAATATATAGTGTAACTGTTTACTTTTACTTTTTTTTTTACAAAGATTTGGGATTTTAAAGGATTTTATCCTGCACTGGTCTGTTGATGTGCAATAAATATCAAAATTTAAACACCTTTCTCCTCTACTGATTTCAACTGACTGTGAAAACTGCTTTTTCAAAAAATCCTTATTCATTGGCATATAACTTTTTAAAACTGTAATGCAAATAGTTACTTTCCCTGGTAACGAGTTACTTTTATTATAGAGTAATTCAGTTACTAACTCAGTTACTTTTTGGAACAAGTAGTGAGTAACTATAACTTTTTTTTAAGTAATGTTCCCAACACTGCTCAGAACACTGTTGTTGTAGTATGGACTGAGCTTTTCCCGTTAATTAAAGCTTACTCTCTTACAGGTAATCACGTCATTCCAATCAACATATAAAGGTTCATCTGATACACTTGTGCAACTTGTTGATAATCCTGCACCAGCTGTTTGGGTACAGATTCTGCTATCAAACAGTTATAAATATTTGTAATGGTTACCTCTGTTCTTCCTCCATCTCTTCTCTGCTCATCATCTTCTCAAGCTGGCTTGTCCGCAACATACCCGGCATGTATCTCGGAAGCTCATCCTCACCACCCATACTTTGAACTGAAAGATTTTCATATATTTTTTTTAATTGTAAAATATAGCCATGTATACTCAGAAGCTGCTTCTAATAGCAAACATTCTAATAGCACCCACCTATAGGGCAGTCTGCTGGATCAACATTCCCCTGTTCATATTGACTCCCAGCAATTGTTTGATGTGATTTACTCTGTAAATTGTCTCTGGTTGTCTGTGTTGTAGCCTCCCACTCAACACTGAGCTTACCAGGTCCTGAATGTGGTGCCTGGACACACAGAAATTGGGAGGTGTCACATTTTAGTAATTTGGTAAACACCCACAGACTTAGATATAAGCATCTATAAGCATTTTCATAAGCATCCAGATGCGTCCAGAAACGCCACCTGCCTCTGCTGACAGTCATCTTTCTGACTCTTTTGAGTGACTCTGCATATCGGCCACGACGAGCCCTGAATTGCCATTTGTTGAAATTAAGATAATTCATAACTTTTGTTTGTAAATTATGCTGGGTGAAAGATACTACACCTAGCCAACAGCCAGCTAGCCAGCTCTAAATTACTAGTTCAGAATACTGTTTGGCCATAACGTTGAATTTAGATTATAGGAGGGTACGAGAATCTACAGTGGTAGACATCACTGTAAATGTAAAGGATTAATTAATATAGATTATGTTTATCAGTGAATGCTCATCCATGCCATCAGCGTAATTTCAACCACTGCGAGTGAGTGGCATTGCATTCGTAGGATTTGTGGAAAAGAATATAGTGTGGGAAGATTGGGTATTATACACTTTAAATAAAGGTTATAGACTTCGGAAAGTCAAGGGATTAATACAGCCAACACAAGGGAGCTCAGTAGAATACCAGGAGCCACCTGTGAGATTAGGATGCAACACATTGGCCACAGGCAGGCAACACACACACACACACACACACACACACATGGGCCTTTTGAAGAAAGGATCTCATGCAGGGTCAATAAAGGGTCAAGGAAAATAAATGGCAACATAGTTATGATATGAGGAACATGGAAGATTGGCAGCCAGAGTCTAATTCCGTAGACTGTGCAAAATAGATCCATGATTGGTGCAATAAAAAGATTTTAAACAACAGTAAGGGGCACATGATTTGGGTGGAGTGACCAAGGTATAAGTGTCTGTTTTAACTGTAAATTGTCGTTTATCATATTTTAAAATGACACCTGCCAAATCACGTTGTCTCTTCCTTCGCAGGCTTTAAAAAAAAAAAAAAAAAAAAAAAGAAATAATGATTTCAGGTCCAGATGACATAGAAGTATAACCTAGGCCACTTGGTAGACCTGCATCAGAACCACCCAGGCTGGCAACAGAACATGCAGCCAACAGGTCGATTAACAACTTAAAAGGCAAGTTATAGTTAGGCACTTAAAGGTCTAACCTACCTCCAAACAATCAGCGGTTATGTTTTCTTGCTCCTTACAATGCGTAACTACTTCTGCTTGGCTTGATAGCGAGTACTCTGGGGGGGTACTATTCACGGCACTATTCCTGCGGATGACTGTAGCTGAACTTTTCCACAACACAATAATTCCTACAATAATGGCGAAAAGCGTAAAAACGACTGCAGTCAAGTCCATGAACACGTCCATTTCTTTTGGTAAACTTTTGGCTCTTGTTGCTGCCTAGTTAACTAGCTAGCTATCTTACAAGGTGATGTCGGTCGCCTGTTTGCAATTATGAATGTGTAATCCGATCTCATGTAAGCGGTTTTAAAGCAGCGAGGAGCAAATCACAATATCTTACACGTCTTTGCTCGCTGTCATAATATAATCTAGCTAGCTGATCTGTTAGCTGCTATACGGCCGATACGTTTGCGCGTTTAAAATATCCTACTGCACGTTATACCGCAAACGGGACCCCGCAGTAGCAGTATACAGTATGTTATATTAACATGAAACGCAAACCATACTACGAGATTACGTGAACCTAACTGAACACCACTTAAGATTTTCCGCCACCGTTGCATGACGGGATGCATAGTATTGGTCATCCGGGTACCATAGTAGTGGTCATCCGGGTACCTGTCGTTTACTAGAAAAATGTGTTTGGGTTGCATACCGTATAAAAAGCCGGGCAGCACGCGAGAACTGTAGTAGGGCACTTAGAACAAGGTTAAACGCGTCTGCGCAAACCTTATCTATTGTGTGTGTATATATTCTGTATGTTAACCTTTATAAGGTCTATAAAGACCTTTATAAGGTCTTTATAAGGTCCATTTCAGCTTAAAGATTTTTTTTCAAACTGAGATTCACTGGCCTTGGCTCATAAATCAGAAAATATTTGCAATGACCACCCCCTTCACATGTGTATTACATACAGGGTCCACTGGACCCTGGGCTAGTCAAAGTGGGCAATCAACATTGGGTTGGGTAGTTGATAGTCGTCAGTATGACTAATATTTTAAGCTCAACGAATCTACATTACTTTGTATAGGCCCAGAATCTTTAGGGATCTCATCTTGTTCCAACATGCCCACACGGACCTAAACTAGTCCATAAATTCGTACATTAGAATGGCCCAGACCTTCTTGCAGGTTGTTGCATTTGTTAGGCACTTGCTGTGAAATTGCTTAAGCTTTTATTTTCAGTCTGCGGCCCTCAACTCTTTGCTGCATTACATAATCACAAAATGCACATCATTCATTAATGAAGGAACAAACGTATATTAACACAAAGGAATTTTATTAGCTTCACATGGATTTTACAATTATGTGTTTTCCCCCCACATGACAAAAGCTGCTATTCAAAACGTAATAATGATGGTGCACTACCTCCCAATGTCTGAATAAAACACACAAAGTTGACACTGAAGAACCTGCACAGGATCATTCTACAAAAGGACGATGCACTTCAGCTTAAAAACCGTCAAATCAAGCCGCTACACAGGAGCAATCAGGAGAATTACCGGAAACAGCCAAGCACTCTGCACCGCAACACGCCACCTTAACAGCTAACCAGCAATACTCAACTGCTGCGCAACTGCGCCTAGTGCACAAAAGATACACAAGAAAGAATATTAGAAATTAGCAATTAACACAAAAAGGTGTTTGCTCAGTAACTACAAAAGTAATATTACAAGGTTTTGTATTTCTTTGTATGCAAATCAAATCTGACTTGGGTTTTTAATCTGGCCAAATTTTCCCTACACAGCAAATAAAAAATAAAATAAAAAATTAAGATTTACTACATTAAGGACCTGAATTCACAATGTGTCAGAAAAAAAGATTAATGAGTTTTGATTAAAATGAACTTACATTATTGTCTGGGAGATTCAATTACATGAAGTACTAAACAAATGCAAAAACTATCAAATGATAAATGTTCACCTAAGAACGTCACTTAAGGGTAAATATTAAATTGCATATGATCACAAACTTCAAAAAGTGATACAGAATTGTCTGGTCAACTGAAAATGAATTAATCCTTTAAAAGATGTAGACCAAGTTACAATAACCTTTTGGTCTGAGAGCAGGTGAATTTAGAAATCCTCAGATGGATTTTTTCCCCCATTCGAAGTGATCCTCATATTGAAGACTCAATCATCTGAGATCATCTAGGAAAGAAAAGAGTTAGTGAGTACTGAAGAACTTAAAAGTAGACAACATTTCACTTATACAAGCAAATTGTGGCTTGTATTGTCAATAAAAGCAGCAATTGCTGGTTAAGCAATGCTCACTTTGTTACCTTCAGTAAAAAAAAAAAAAAAAAAAAAAAAAAAAAAAAAAGTCCACACTTAGTAAAGCACACCTTTTACACTTACACTTGTCTATAGAGCAACAAGCATCTGAAAGTTGCTCAAGTTAGTTGTACACCCTACTTAGGGTTGAGAAACCTCAGGGAAATAAACCAACAAACCTGGGGGTTGGGTATGCATTTCCAAAAGCAACTTTAAGATGTCAGCAGACTAACAAAAATCAGAAAAAATATACTGTGTAACATTCTTGAAATGAAGAACTGCATGGGTCAGTTATGACTCCACTTGCTGACTCCTTAAACTAGCTTTAAGAAACCATCCCATTTCCATCCTGCTTTTGTCTATGCAACCATAGACATGGGCGTATGACAAGGATGATGAAAAAGGCCTCAGTCCGTTGTCCTTCGAACGTACCTCAACACCACCTCAACACTCAATGAGACCGACCTGCTCCATAGCAACCGCCAACCAGCAGCAGGCAGCCAATGGTCGGATCACACACTAACTGCTCTCAAACTGCCCCCAAACTCCTCTTTTGCAAACAGGAATCAGCAGCTTGGAGGAGAGAATTCCACATTTAGATGAAAGATTTACCACCCACAATCTATTGTTTGCAAATTAAAAAAATACTTACGATTTTACCTTTGGCTGCTCCAAACCAGTATCAGGATGTGCATTAAAAGACATCTAAAATCATGCATTCCTTCAAAGCATGCATCATTTGCACCATTTCCCAAAGAATGGTCCCAAAAAAAGTGAACAAAAATCTATAGTCTAGCAGTACATTTCTAATTTAAAAGGCATCAAATCTATGAATATAACATGCCAGATATTCTTCATCCAGCTCTCCTGATGTGGCATTTGTTAACCTGCTTCATATTTACAGCTAGTACTATAAAGCTCAAGAACAGCAGATAAAAAGCAAAAAGTTAAAGTGAGATGTGAAGGTTAAAATACGTTATGGGGCGTGGGGACCAAAAAATAAACTGGTCACCTTTTTTTTACATTCAGATGTCTGTTCTCACCTAGGCTTGGTTTCATGGTTCCTGGACAGTTCCATTGGCTTCAGGAGATTTGGGTCTGCTTCGGGATCTGGACCTCGACTTGGATCCCCTGTTGGATCGAGGACTGCGACTCCTGGACCTCGACTTTGACTTGGACCTCGAACGGGACCTCGACGGTGACTTGGACTTGCTTCTGCGCGGTGTGCGGGTTTTAGACCGGGAGCGAGACCTGGAGCGGGACCGGGAGTAAGACCTGGATCTGGAGCGGCTGTAACGAGATCTGCTTCGGGAACGAGACCGACTCCTGCTCCTCGACCGGCTGTGTCTCCTGCGCCGTGGGCTGCGGCTAAAAAAAGAAAATGTTAGCACCAGTGCACTATGCTCAATAGTAAAACAAGAACATTAAATATACCTTATCTAAATACTTCAAATCAAGTCAATATGTGATCAATAAACAGTCTTAAAATTAGGCGGGAAACACGTTCCATCTACTAAAGATAAACTAGATAAGAAATTGGGTTTACGGATCCACATATGAAGCTAAGCTAACGTTAGCTTGTTAGCCAGCACCAGTTTGAAACCCTCAGCAAGGCCCCACAGTGAGACGAAACACTTTTAGCTGCTTTCCCCCTAAATGGAGCTCCGCGGTTCAGGACACACGACCGCGGTTACACCGAAGACCCGAGGCCGAGTTTTAAGGCCTTGCCTGCGGCTGCTCCTCCGCCCGTATCCGCTGTATCTGCGGGGAGGTCCTCCGCGCCGCCCGTAGTGCGAGTCCGGCGGGCGGCCGTAGCGCGCCATCTGGACCCGCAGCTCCCGCCCGTCCAGCAAAGCTCCGTCCATCGCGTCCATCGCGTCTTCGGCGTCTCTCTTATCGTGGAAGCGCACGAAGGCGAAGCCGCGACTCTCCTTGGTGTAGCGGTCTCGGGGGATGTAGACGTCCCCCACCCGGCCGTACTTCTCGAACACACGCCGCAGCGTCTCCGGCGAGGTTCGGTAAGTGAGGTTGTCGACTTTTAGCGAAGTCATCCCCTCGACATCGGGCGGAGGTCTTCCGTAGCTCATCCTTGGTCACCAGCTGTATGTTAAACGTAAAAAGGAGAACGCACGACACTGAGTTTAAAAGCGATAAACAACGTTAGGTTGCATTAACCCAGGCCGAACACGCTGCGCGGCTAAACCTAAAATGGCAGCCAGAGGATTTCCGGTGTAGCGCTTTATCGTGTGTGGCCGCTTCACGGACCGCGCATGCGCATAACACCACGCATGCGCACTCTATATTACATTTGCCAACAGCCGGATTTATCTTCTTATTACAGGCAGCTACTGTAATTGTCTTCTGAAATTGAATACTTTTGGAAATGTTATACATTTGGGCCCTTAATGACGATATATTTAAGCTAGCTAAATTAGCTCTGATGATGCCTGAATAGTGTTGCACAAAAGAATCAAAATTGTGCGGTATCCTGTGCGGCTTCGTCATTTCAGGCATTTTTTTCTCTTAATAAATAAACTAAGGGATTAACAAATCAATAAATAGAAGCATAAATAAAAGTGCCGGATTTACTTGGCACAATGGTGCGTTGATACATTGTTAAATCGGGTTAGGTAATGGTTCAGTTGAAGAAAACATAAAACGATCGATTTAGATAAGTGTGATTAAAAAATAACACGAATTTGCATTTTATCCAGATTTCATTTTGATTTACTTAAATGCATAACCTAATTATTTGTTTACATATTTCATCTAAAACTTCCTAAAGTTGTCTACGTTTATTGATAGCCTACCCAAAAATGCAGAAAATGAAGAATTTTATTAAAGACCGGTCCTCTGTTCCTTAATCCGCCGCGGGTTCCTCTGATGTTATTCAACGAAAAAAGACATGAAACCAAAGCATACGAGTAATGTAAGACTCTATAATGAGTTTGATTTTATCGAGTCGGAACTTTTTCACTGAAAGTATTTTGCATCTAGTCACCGATGCTCGCTGTAGGCATATCTTAACCAGTAATACGTTATATTTAATTGTAGCATGAAGTGCATATATTCTTATCACAGGCTATGACTTTTATGAGCTCACAAAACCCCATTTAAAATAATCCAGTTGCAATAAAAGTTCGCCTCGCAGTCTCATGACACGATAAGATGGATGAATGATAAGGATGGGTTGACATAAGGCCTTTGTATGATAAAATGTCCAGTGCCCGTTAGCATTTGAGCTTGCTTATGTAAAAGCCAGCTTTAGGACTGTCAGTTTTTATGCAGAATAGTTCGATTTAAAGCTAGATTTTGATACTTGTATCTGAGTGTACGAACCCCTTCTTCCAGAGTCCTTGCATATGGACCGCTACTTTCAAGTACGCTACTCACCTAGGCCTACAGGTATCAGTTTTCCAGTTCTGAAATCCTTAATGTATTATAAAGTAATAAATAATATAATGCCTTTTAAGATTAAAAAAAGCAACGCATTACCATATAGGTGTGCCAAAAAGCAATCACCGAAAATCGCAGCGTTAAATGGCTGCGCCTGCACTGCACTGCGGTGATGTTTTGGGAAGGTCAGGTTGAGCGAAATAGGAGCCGTATTGTACTGCGCAAAACCAGGTCCGGATTTACGCCTGACGTCAGGGTAGCCATTCGGGCTCTGCTTTGACAGTTGGACGAACCCCGCTCGCCTGAAAGAACAATAGTACCTTATAGGATGATGTAGGCTATAAACTACACCGAAAATCGGTCCGGCCGGAGTGACGTTCTCGTCGTCAAAGCGGCACCGTACGCCGCGTCCCAGCACGCTGTTGAAGGCGAGGAGCGAGTGAAGGGCTCAGGTTTGGGAACACAAGCTGCTTGTCTGGAAACAAAACAACCACCGTCACTTCGCGAAGCATTAGAGGAAGCATTAAGAGTAATCCCATGAAATCTCGAAAATATAAGAGCTATAGTATCAGCATCGCTTGGAGATGGAGCGGGTATAATACGAGAAAAGAGCAGGACACTACAATTTGCTCCGTCCTTGCGGCGGCTTCGTTCAGCTGAATTTTAAATTATAAAATAGTCTACCTGGAAATGGGCGCTCTGACAAGCAGGCAAAATGCTGGAGTGGAGGAGGTTGACATACCATCCAACTCTGTTTACAGATATCCACCGAAAACCGGTAAGAAAATTACTACTATTAATGTTGTTGTTTTTTAAGGATGCTTAGGTTTTTCATTTTACATTACTCCTTTAGTTACAATGTAAAACTAAAGTTTGTCAGTACACGGCTTGCTAAACTGCAAAACAACTACTGTTGCACTTTTCCATGCAGTCTTTTTAGATGGAGTGCGCTACACCTGCTTAGATGAGTGAAATGGGGCGATTTATTGAGGAAAGCTTTTCCTTTTCCTGTCTAAATGATGTCACTGTTCATACTCTGAAAAGAATAATCACATGGAAGTTATTCTTAACCTGTGGGGTCCCACCCACTGCATTTTGTCAGTTCACTGCAAATGTTATTTTGGTTTTGATGGTAGCTATTTATCTTATTGCTAACCATGTAAATTATGCTGACATATAGCCTTGAGGTGCATACATGTTGTCACTCACTCCCTATACTACAACAGCATTGTAGGTTAGTTTAAAATTTGGGATTATGCTATTGGATTTGTATTGAGCAAATTTCACTATTTATTATGACAGTACTCTTTGTGTAATGTGTAATGTACTATTGTCATAAGAACCAGGCGGTCTCTTGTTTCTGTCTGAATCATCTTGGCTGAGGTAACTTAGTTCATTAGGCTCACTACAGCTTGGGTGTCTTTGTCTGCTGAATCTGGCATCATTTTATATTATCTGTGAAACACCACAGATGTTTGAACAATTCAGAACTGTCAGAGGTTTATTCCAAAAAGAAAATCTATTGGAATAAAAAATGGTACTATGTGTTTTCAAAATGACACTGCACAATGTTCATATCTTGGGATTACTGATTATAATTATG
Source organism: Brachyhypopomus gauderio (assembly GCF_052324685.1). NCBI lineage: Eukaryota > Metazoa > Chordata > Actinopteri > Gymnotiformes > Hypopomidae > Brachyhypopomus > Brachyhypopomus gauderio. Next base: position 15,166,922 of record NC_135213.1, on the reverse strand, counting down.
TTAATGGTAATGGTTCAGTATGGGGTTTTAAGCAACATTAAGTGTAAATGTAATCATGCATTAATCATGCAGACCACTTTAGACTATGGTAGACCATATTACAGGTCATATATGCTTGTGGTTGTGTATTCTTAATAACTTAATAACTTTCAGAAAACATAGAGCTTTTTTGCATATCCTTGTTCAATATTGTGTATCTTGCATTAGCATCAGTATCCGGCAGTAATGACATGGATATACCCTCATCACTTAGGTTCATTAGAAACACCTACTTTGTCTGTAAAATTGCTGTTCACATCATTACATACACTTTGGGGGCAATGTGTCATCGCCCAATTAGAGATGGTCGGTCCCATTACAGCCCATTTCTGGCACAGTTTGCCAGGAAATTTTTATCCCTCTTATAAATGCTCAGCTTACCACATGACCAGTGTTGAATAGCTATTATCTGGTTGTTTGATTATTGTCAACACATGGTAGTGGTTGTTGCTCTGATATGTCTACATAAGGCAGTATTGCTGGAGTTTTCATACACACACGGTCACCTCTGGGTTGAGAATGCTCTGCCATCGAAATATATAGAGTATATATGTAGTAGCAGTTCAATATGCAGAGACTGGCTATGGCTGAAGATGTAGAGAATAGCAAACATAAACTATGCATTTGAACTGTACAAAGTGTGTCTTTCAAATCAAACAGGTGTTTAATAATGAATGCATAGTAAACATATACTAACTGGACTCAATAACCAATATGTTGAACAGATCAATTTTTGACCTATATGTTAAAGTAGTTTGTGGTAAATTCAGCTTAATTTGAACTCTCATTTATTTGTTGTGTTTTGTTTTATAGGGAGCTACTTTGCCAGCCATTTTATAATGGGAGGTGAGAAGTTTGACTCAACCCATCCTGAGGGCTACCTGTTTGGCGAAAACACTGATCTCAACTTTCTGGGAAACAGACCAGTCACAGTAAGACAAATAATTCACATAGACACACTTGGACATAGACATTGCTGCTTATTTTGTGAAGCCTGAGGAAAATTGCATGTTTAGAATGCTGATACAAATAACTAAGTCTCTAACAGTTTTATCAGAGTAAATGCAAAAACATTAGTGGTCTACATTAACCAGTTTTATTGTATGATTTCATCACCTGGGTCAGCCTGAATTTATTCTGTGATTATAAATTCTGCACACTTTTTACACTCACTGCAAGAATCTTCTATTAGTTCTATACTCAACATCAATATGTCAGTTCATTTCAACATCAAATGTCCATCTGTGTAAGATCACAACGATTTGAACTCAGCAAGTTTTGAGAACGAGTTGAATCAAGAGCATTTAAATGGGTTAACATGACTTTTTACATGATGTCATTTTTTATTTTCTGCTTCCCATAAGCCATTTTCAGAGGGAGTGATGGGAGATGAATGTGAAAGCAATGTTAATGCACCACAGCATATAATCTGAGTGAGTGCTAATCAAGCCTTTAGTTCAACTAGATTACAACACCTGAGATTTGGTCCAGCATGTTGCACATGGCCATTCAAGCCATGCCATTTGTGACTTGCCATTGGCATACCTGTTTAGCTCTATGTTTAGGATTAAACTGGGTGTCAGAAACCAAATCGTCATGCGGGATCATAGGTCTTACTATTTATTGATCATATGTAATTACTTTCATTTGTAAATCTGAAGTAAGAGAATATAATGATGCACATATATTCAAATACACAATCCATGTTCATGGGGATAATTACAGGTGCTCATTGGTCTTGCTGAGCATTGCAGGTTGCAGTAGAGAAACATCCTGGAGTTTGAGGATGCAGCACAATACCCCAAAACTCTATTTCATATTTAAAAAATACAACAAATTGAAAATAAAAAAGAATATTTGACAAACTTCAAATCCTGGTTCAGTCTGAATCCTGGATGAGTAACAAAATAATGGCTACCAGGTTACGGTTTTATGGATTGTGGCCATATTTCATAATCATGATATTTCTCAGGTCTCTACATATCCAGGCTTCCTGAATTGAAACATATTGCGTTTTAGAATCAGTGCCAGTTGTTGACTTATAGGCAATATAGCAAATCCTAGCAAATGTTTTAGATGTGAATTTGAAGTCGTGTTAGTGTAAATTTCAAAGTAGCAACGTCGTCCAGACATTGTAGTAATTCATACCACGTGTACCTTATCTGGGGCTGGAAGGTGTGTTTGATGTTGTTTTATGTTGGTCTGTATGCGTACGCATGTGTATAGCCTCAGTCTGCATTAATAATGTGCTGGTTCTCTAAGCAGATGGGCTGGTGATGTGGACATAAGCACCAGCTTGCTGTAGTGAATACAGAGAGTTACATTCATGCTCTGCTCCCAGTGGGAGAGGGGGGGGGGGGGGGGGGGGGGTGAGGGGAAGGAGGGGGGGATGGGGGGGACATGAGGGCGGGAGGCTCACGGGCCATTCTATGCCAACTCACCCAGACCTCCCAACTCATGTAAAAAAAATTTAAATGAAAAATCATGTAAAGCCTCATGAGACATTATTATATCCTGCAGTTCTATTGTAAGTCCTTTTTGTATTATTATTAATTTTTGCAGTTTGACTCTCTGAGCTACACATCTTTATATGCATACTCTACACCTCATCAGTTGGGCTGAAATTTGTACTGATCATCCAGGATCATTTACAGCATGTAAATATTTGTACCATAAACAAATTAATAAACATTAATATTTTACACCTAAATGGAAACAAAGATATAGTTTTTACTATCTATTTACTATTATTATTATTATTTACTATTATTATTATTGTTATTATTATTAATAATAATAATAATGATTATTATTATTATTATCTATTTACTATTTACTAACCAAATATCTGGTTATTTGGTGCTGCATATAAAACAGAATGCCACAAATCTTGCTAAACATAGCTTTAGAGGTGACAACGCCACTTTTAATAATTTTGACTGTATATTTACCCAAGAAGGATTATTCAATTTTCCTTGAAAATTTTTCTGTGAATGTGTTTACATTCATTGTTGATATATAAAATAATTAAATGTTATGTATTACCCCATCATTGAATTGTTTTTGAAAAACAGGTTTGAATATAGATTCATTAGTTAATTTGTTTATTATTGGATGTTTTTTTATGTTGACTGTCAGGGCTGGAGTGGGCTACTTTTTCAGCCCGGGAGTTTCATGCCCAAATCCGGCCCAAAATTATTTTTCCCTCCTAATCGGCCCAAACTAGAGATTGACATGAACCGGCCCATAGGGAATCCTCCCGAATCTCCCGATTAGCCACTCTGGCTCTGCTGACTGTAACAGAGCGAGGGCTGAGGTCAAGAGTGTATTCCTTTAACATTTATTTTACTCAACACGGAACAGATTGTACTTACAGCTTGTATCTAAATTAACTCAGCTAAACCAACTCCTCAAATTAAATAGTGGTATTAGACAACAGTAAAGCCAGTCTGGGCTAATGCCACCTGAAACAGGTTTGAGTTTATTGCAGAATGGATTGCTGCATTCCCAGAAGAGTATAAAAGAATGCAACCCAGATTAATTTCATTATTGAACAGTTGAATGTGACAGTGAAATTATAGAGCCATGCTTGGTTGGGAAAATGCCTACAAGAAGAGGGAAACTGTCTCAACACAGCTGACACTACTGGAAAAGTTCATTTGTCAGGTTTGGCTGAATTGGGAACTAACAGGGAACCTCTGAAGTTGAGAAGTGGATATTCTGACCTAACAGATGATGGCAGTTTGTTTTACGTAACCATAGGTGAACTGTATGGCGAAGCAGCTTTGTCAGACAGTGTTGGGATCAGCTCACATTCCTCTTATGCTTCTCAGCTTCAATACATTTTCAGTTTGTAATATTTAATATTTCATGCTCTTCTGGCTTTATTATTAAGTTATGATGGCGCAATATAGCTTTTGCTTTGTTAGTTCTTGTAGTTCTTAGGTCTTGTCAATTATGCATACTAACACTTTCCCATAAACCCCAGTGATGATTTACACAACTTGCACACAGACAGAGAGAGACACACTGCATCTAGAGCACACAGGCATGTCTGTTGATGAACACATGTAACACACACACACACATGTAATACCTGTGCCAGGTGTCAACTTTAATGGATCAGACGGGGTTTAAGTTGTATTCAGAATGATGTTTTATGTGATTGTAAATCCACTGAAGAGTAAATCCACTGTGATTGTAAATCCACTGAAGATACACTATACAATCTTAGTCAGTAACTGGTGAATGTTACACTTTGGATAGTAGTTTTGAGTTGGTTAGGATACTGTAGCTGTCACTGTTGCCTTTTTAACTTACTGATTTTACTGTGGTGCTTAACAGTTCCCGTACAGTGCAGCAGCAGCTCACGAGCCAGTGAAAACACTGCGTAGCCTCATCAACATCCGCAAAGATACCCTGCGCCTGGCCAGGTGAGACATCCACGACAGCTCATAGCAGCCTGCCGAAAGGTTTGGACACGTTCTTCTAAACGTATCCCGCGTTCGAACGTGATGAATTCTGGTGTTCTGTCTCCAGGTGTAGCGAAGACATGACGTTACCAGGGCAAGAGACTGGGAAAGGCCACAGTTGCTACAACATTGAGTTTACCTTTGACGCTGACACACAAGTTGCCATCACAATATACTACCAAGCCACTGAGGAGTTCCACAATGGTGTGCCCACGTGAGTCATAGGACTGGTGGTCAAAAACCTCTCCATACACGTTTACACACGGTACACTGCCTGAAACAGCTTATTTTATGTAATGGCCAAGAAATTATGTTGCATGTGTCCTGGATACAACAGTGCATATTTACATCATTTTGATCAGTACATATTTTAATATGAGTTCCTGCGTGTGATTTATTCATTCTGAAGACTCTCGCTGTAAACGAAAGGCTGTGGGTTGCCTGGTTAAGTGCTGTGTTTGTGTGTTTTGTTGTGTATTGACAGATACCTGCCACAGGACAGCTCCCTGCAGTCTGAGACTGTGCATTTCAAGAGAGGTGTCTGTCAGCAGTTCTGCCTGCCCTCGCATTCTGTCAACTTATCAGAGTGGTCAGACGAGGAGGTGACCGCACGTTTAACCCTAGACCTCTCTGTGAGGCATCTGCTGCTGTGTGTTCTTGTGCTGATGTGTGTGTACATTTGAGAGAAAGAGAGACACAGACAGATGTTTCATTCACTTTAAAAATAAGCTGTTTACTTCTCCTGGTTAATTTTTTTATAAACTTGTTTTCATAAACTAATGTTTAAAGTGATTTTGTATTAAATTAGCTTTAATTAGGTGTAGCTACTAAGGGGGTTAGTTCAGGGCAGTACATTGTTACAACTGCAAAAGCTGTATGCCTGCTGTGTTTTAATCTTGTTGAACTGCTCTCATTCAGCTTTTATTTGACATGGATAAAGAAATCTTCCCAATGGTTGTACAAGTAGTGGTCGATGAAGGAGATGGTGAGATGAACCGCCTCATCTCATACGTGTCCTCATATGTGATTATTGCTGTAGTCATTAGAGGAACATGGGATTCTGATTTTTGTCTTAATGTTTTTTCTTTTCTGCAGAGCACTTAGGACACTCTCACATTCTTCTTGCAACCTTTGAGAAGGTAGGCAGTCTCTGGAGTGATGTTTCAAATGTAGTCGTGGTTGGTGGCCATGAGGGTTCTAAGGACTAGTTAAATGTAGGCTTAAATTAAATGATGAGTAACAAATTAGACAGCCTTTTGTTGAACAAAAAAAAAAACATGAATCTTCTCTTCCTCTAGTGCAAAGTATCTTTTGTCTTTCTTTATAGCACATGGATGGCAGCTATTGTGTGAAGCCATTAAAGCAGAAGCAAGTGGTAAATGCTCTAAATATGTAATGATCTATGAGGTCTAGTTGAGCAATTGTGCATTGGTTCTAGTAGAAGTTTTCTGGTGGTCTTTCAGGTGGACGGAGTCAGTTACCTATTACAGGAAATTTATGGCATAGAAAACAAATACAACACCCAGGAATCTAAAGTAAGTAATCAGTCTCATCCTCTTGAAATGCATGAAGGAGAAACCCAGTAAGAGATCGTAAAGTTACTGGAAAGATGTTTCAGTTATGACGTGTCCTTCATTGCTAACTGTTTAGTTATTTTTCATTACTGTCTTAGTCTATTATTTCTTTATGATCCACACCCGTTCCAGGTGGCTGAGGACGAAATAAGTGACAACAGTGCAGAGTGTGTGGTGTGCCTGTCAGATGTTCGTGACACCCTCATCTTGCCCTGCAGACACCTGTGCTTATGCAACGCCTGTGCAGACACACTGCGTTATCAGGCCAACTGCTGTCCAATCTGCCGTTTGCGTAAGTACAAATTAAGAGTCTGTTTCTGGACCGCCTCACCCACCTCAACTCTGCATATCCTGTTTGGATTGTGAGTGCTTCATAATAATTTGATGATTATTTGCAGAGCTTAGAGAATGTAGACTCTCCCAAGCACACAAGATTGAAGAGTGTTTTTTGAAGATTTTTTGCATTATATCTTTCAATCAAGCATTTGCTTGTTATCTGACGCTGTTTGCAGCATTTCGAGCCCTACTGCAGATTCGAGCCCTGAGGAGGAAGCTGAACCCCATCTCGCCAACTGGATTCAACCCGGTCATCACCTCACAGACCTCCGACTCTGAGGAGCACTCGGTAACACAGCAGACCTGCACATTTACCTCACTAAGCATGGTTTAGCGCAGATGCAAAGAAACACAGCTACCTGTTAAACCAGCTGTGAAAGCCTGTAGCAGCGTACGCTGTCACAGCTGAGGCCATCTCTCTCTCGTCCGTGGCGTGCTCCAGGCTCCGGAGCACATTCCGGCCGGCTACGAGGCCGTGTCTCTGCTGGAGGCCCTCAACGGCCCCTTGAACCCTTCGCCCTCTGCTCCCCCTCCGCAAGGCCTGAAGAGGGGCCACGTCTCGGGGGCCCTGCCATCGTACAGCAGTGAGGGCCACAACACCACCACACACTCCCTGTCCCCCGTGGAGCATGCCATCAACCCCAGCCAGGGCCTCAAACTCAAGAAGAGTGACTCCAAGTGAGTGGCCCCCTGCCCCCCATGTCCCCTGGATTAACATGTACAGATGAGAGACCTCAGTTTCATTATGGAGTGTGTGTCAAATTTGTCTATAAAACATTTACACACCTTTATGTACTTTATAATTCCATAAGTTAACCTTTCTTTGACTTTTGCCACTAAATTCTGTAAACTATTCTAAGAACTGGGTCAAATTATGAAGTGGAATTCATGCATAGAGTAACTTCAAGTTTAATCTTTAGAAACTAGCAAGGCATTTATGTTTCTGCATCCTGGGACTCTCCCAGGTCCCTCTCCCAGAATTCCTCAGTGCTGCCCGAGGAGGAAGATGAGAAGTCGTGCAGCGAATCAGAGATTCAGGTGTGCAGGAGGAAGCTGCCTGTGGGCCAGCAAGAGGTACTGGGAGCTTATACGAAGTCAGAGGTCATAACTGAACTGAAGTCTCATTCCTGGTTAGCTAACTGACCTACAAATGATGTTTTGTGCAGTTTTGGTTTGTCTTTGCATATTTTTATATTCTCTTTGCAGACATCTGTGTATTGCATAAAACAAGCATTTGTTAGTAGTTATTTGAAAAAATTGACTTGTTGAAGGCACGCAAAAACGCAGAGTTGAACGAGGCATCTGAAGTGGCAATAATGTTTTTCTCAGTGTGGTGTGACGCCAGAGAGTGACAACCTCACTCTGTCCTCGTCGGGGGCAATAGGACAGTCGTCCTGCACAGGGACGCCCCTGTCATCCACCATCGCCTCCCCTGAAGGTACCTCCTCACCCCGAGAACATCAGCTGCATACCACAATGCTTTAGTGCCACTGATCAAAAATATTAAATATAGATTTTGGGAATTAAATCAAAATATTTCAAGAAGTTATACATTCTTATATCACAAAAATGAAGTTGAAACTGTGATAATATTTTAAGCAATAAGAAGTACTATTTTAAGTTGTCAGGTTACAAAAAAAAGTATTTTGACAATTAAGAAGAAAAAGGTAATATTGTAACAAAAAAGTCATAGGAAAATATTATAGGCCTTTATCATTTTTACTCTGTTCTCAAAATTTTCTCTAAACATTACAAATGTATTCTTGTAATTTTAGAGCATGACTTTTTTCCCTTAATATATTACATATGTTTTGTCAGTGTGTTATAGCTGCACATACAGTATGCTCCAGAGTGAGTTCCCAGCATGCCGAGCGTAGCTCAGTGTTCTGCTCACTCATCCTCTCTCTCTGCTCCAGAGCCAGTCAGCAGTAGTCTGGCGCAATCCGTCATGTCAATGGCCTCATCACAGAGCCAGCACTCCCAGATCAGCACCGACACACTCTCCTCCATGTCTGGCTCCTACCTGGCAGCTGAGGGCGAGGAGCCCCAGGAGAGTCTGGCCCAGAGTCTGGGGCCGTCTGGGCTGGAGGGGGAGGTGAGACCCAGAGGGAGGGGAGGACCAGCGTTTGGCGAACTTATCAACTGCTGACCCATTCATAACTGAATCTTTAAACATACTTTTTAGAATCATAATTTCTGTTAAATCTTCGCATATGTATGATAAGACTGAAGTGTTAGAGCTGGAGTTTTGATGTCTTAACATTGTGAAAACAAGCACAAGAAACATCTATTTCTGTTTCATTAGCAGGAAATCGCTAGTGACTCAAATGACCATAACTTTGTGACGGCCATGAGTGAAGAACAGGATTTGGAGGTGCAATCATAATTTAAGACATTTAATTAGGATAGAAATGTAACCTCATCACTCCATTAAATGGACCAAAAAATCTCTTCACTTCGCAGTTAAATTCCCAATGCTTTAAACTTTGTGTAGAATTAACTCTTGAAATGTTTGCTTCCTTAGGGAAATGATGTCACAGAGGACGACTGTGCATCCCCAACTAAGGACCAGGGTAAACATGAACACAGCTTGGGTCTTTGATTTATTGCCATGCATCTATATCCAACTGCACAAATTAAAGGAAAGAGAGTGAGACAGAAAGAGAGAGAGAGAGCATATTGCAGTATGCTATGTCATCCTGTTGGCACATTCTTCATAAAAAATGGCTCAGTCACTCTATAAACATATTCATTATGGGGCCACTGAACATTTTGCTGAGATAATTCTGCAGCGTGGCCTGTGACAAGCGTCTGACCACTGTGTATTTCATTTAGACTGTCCATTCTCACTGAATGTGTTTGTTTTGTGTTCTGGGTGTGCAGTTTTTGCGCTGGTATAATCCTCTAGCATTTGACGATGGCCTTTAACTGCCCTTACTGTAGAAGTAGCCTGTCTTGGAAGCAGGAATCCCTTTGATCCTTACTGGATGTTACTGCATTGTCCTGATAGTCACTGTCCTGACTTCACTGATCTTCTGGTGCACTGTTTTGCCACACTCACAGGAGTATTGGCATACTGACAGGAGATATGCTCTTCTGAACTACTATTCTGCTGTTGTTTTTTAAGGACTGGACATGGATTTGAAAGCGAAGGCTGTTTTAGTAATATTCTGAACACTATGAAAAGACAGGGTGTTAGCGTCTAGTAGCCACGGTGCCTCTGCTGCTTGGGTTGCAGTATTATTGTGCTTGTTTACTCTTTGGTCACTGATGGTGAATGCTTTCGGCTTACGCTGTTTTCCTTTTAAGTGTGGTACACTTGTTAAAAAAATAATGATGCATGCCAATCTAATGTACATTCTGATATCTCACTGTGGATTTCTAAGCTGCTGTGTGAAATCTGAGAAACTCTTTGCCACAGTAACGCTGAGTCCGTGAGCCGATCCTCGGGATTCCACGTTCTCGCTGCACTTTCATGCGTGTCTGTGTGCATGTATGCGCTGGGGTCACGCCGCGTGTGCATCTGTGCATCCGCCATCACATAGTGGCTGCTCCATACCACCCTGCACCTCACTGCTTCAACGCCCCCCCCCCCCAGGCCTAGCCTCCCCCCCCCGTACACTCTGCTGTGCTCCACTGTGCCTTGGCTGCTCTGTTTGACCTCTGACCTCGCTTGCAGGTGGGCGCAGCAGGAACGAGGCGCCTTGTCCAGAGTTTGACAATAACAATCAGGGCCAGTCTGACACCCACTGTCTGACAGTCCTGGACAATGAACAGGCTGCTGATGGCCAATTCGCTGGTGAGTGGCAACTTTTGTGAGAGGAGGGGATTAGGTGAGCTCTTCATAACGGATGTGCCGCTTAAAAGGGCAGTCAAGGTTTGGCAGGGCTGGAACTGTGGTTTTCCTTAACCTCTGAGAACTGTGTTAAAAGGGGGAGTTGGTAGCCGCACACTTTCCCTCGATTCTCCCATTTATAGTGAGGCTGTGTAGTGTGTACAGGTGTGTGTGTGTGTGTGTGTGTGTGTGTGTGTGCTGTCTGAACGTTCCCATCTGAGAAACATTGCGTGATTAAGCTGATGTTGAGTGTTTGCCAGCTCCTAGGTGCTTTGCATTTAATTCCTCCATCTTTCTGTCTACCTTCTGATTTGGTTGGTTTATGTCATTTTCAGCTCATATTGTGGCCATGACTGGGCAGAGATATATGATGACAGCAAGACCTGCAAAGCTAGAATAAAATGTATCGCAATTCTGCACCGAAATCCACATATATCATCAAAGTACTTCTGATCATAAGTCTTATTCAGGTCCTTTTGGAAGAAGCTGCACAGGCTAGCTGTTATCAAATATAGCCCACATTTCATTTTACAAATATGTGTGATAAATGAAAAGAATATTTCATAATGATAACTCTTATCCAAACAATACTCCCTCCCATGCATGAATCTCCAGCCTCTCATTTGTTCATCATCTCTGTACATTTCAGCCTCTCTCTCTTAGACCAGATTTCTTCTTTTCTGTGAATGTCCAATAAAATCTCTTGTTGTGCTGTAAATGTGCTCTTTTCTTTCTCTCTATATCTCTCTTTTTACATTTTTTCCTCCCATCACCCCATCTCTCTCTCTTTATCTCCCTGGATGTCTGTGGAATGGACAGATGAGGACTCGTGTCCTGTTCACATTGAGGAATAGGTATGGGCTCTTGGCAAGGGGCTCGCTCCCCAGAAGACCGAACGCACAGAATACCGTCATTAGCCTGTTTTGCCCTCTTTCCTTCTTTTGTTCTTTGCCTTAGTCATCAAAAAGGTAGTTATACAGATGCCAGGCACCTGTATGCAACACTTTTCACTGCTGGTCTCCAGTTGCAGAAAGAGAAAAGACCCAGGATCAGACTTTATCATTAATTGTCTTTTATTATCCTTCCATTTCTTGCGCCTTCTCTTGCCCCAAATTAATAACTATGTGCTTTTGTTTGTTTTCATTCCTCAAATATCTTGCATCCTCCTCTTTGCATCATCCCTCAACGTGTCCTCGATGTCGGCTGATCTCTGTGCCCTGTGTGCTTTACAGGATTGCTGTACCTCGAAGCTTACCGGCGTTCACAGGAGCGTCTGTCCCACCATGCCTCCAACAGCAATATCAACCTGGAGGAGCATCAGGTCACCAACATGGGGGCAGGTCCGAAGACGACACCAAAAATACGCCGTGGACCGCCAGCTGTGTGAAACATTCTGCAGTCTGCTTGTAATGCAGCTGCCTGTTCCTACCCTGGACCAGCATCAGGACAGTCAGGCTTCCACACCAACTCTCCATTTCACCCCAAACCCTAGTCTCCACAAAACTAGAATTCAGCTAGAGACTTCTATTCAGTTTGTTTTCTTTCTGATCTTTTGGTACAAGTTGGTATGATAGCAAAATATTTATGTGGCTTCCTTTTCTCACTGTGCTAAGCTACATTGAAGACCTTTGTAAAGCAGGGAATTTTAATTAGCACCTGTCAGTAGATGCAAAAGCTCCTTTATCAGTACATGTGAAGGAGTATCTAAAAAGCAGAGCAAAACTGGTGGAAATTTGGTGAAGATGAATCTTCTGAAGTCATGATTCATGAAGGGCTTTCTTGAGAGGTCAGTGATAGATGATGTGTACAACTTTCTAATTACATTTGGCAGTAGTATAGCAGATCCACTTGGTTTCACTTCCCTCATCGGACGAAGAGGCGAAATCATCACTGAACTGGCATGATGTGATGTGTAGTAGGGATCAAATACTCATTTGCATGCACAGACTCGCCAAACAAACCTGTCCTGTGTTTCTTCACTGTAACTCTGCTCCTGAATACTCTGTTTGAATGTCAGTATTAACATGTTGCACTTCCTTCCCTGACACAGGAACTGAAAAAAAAGATAAAAGACCTCTATGGTGGCTGAATTTGCAAATCTGTAATGCTTAACAACAGAAGAACCCAACAAAGGGAAGATTTCCCAGATCAACCCCTTGCCTGCTCTACTTGAAGGGGTATCTCACGCTTCACAGAATTAATTTAAAGCAATAACACATATTTGTGTTGCAACTGTCCTCATCAGATTTGCTGCATATCACTGAGATGGTCTTACAGCTGTGTATAACACAAAGTCATGTAACAGCCTAAAGCTACAAAGCTGCCTCACCTGCCTTCGACATCAGACTGGCTACATACATGGACGAAATCACTGGTGATCAGAAAAAAATCAGAGATCTTCCGCAAATGGCATTACACCTCACATAGATAATGCTATGATACATTTACAATAATGAGGTTATTATTGAGCTCTGTTGACTGTTGGTGCATCTTTTTTTCTTTTGGGGGGTGGGGGCTGGGGATCAGTACTGTAATTAGTTTGTTTGTGAACTTGGAACTAAACGGTTACTAGTGCCCCATGGGCTGCATTACAGGGAACAGGTCTGCACGAGGAATATGGATTGGTAAGCCAGTGTGACCTTGTTCTGCCAGATCTTTTCAAATGCGACTTAATGCATTCTACATGGCAGGAGTGCATCGTCCTTTACAGGATATCAAACGTGTTTACTTGGCACTTTGGCCAACGAAGTTGGTTTGATTTTAAATGCAGCGTAAATGTGCCACCTACTAGACAATATTGGACGACCAGTTGATAACACTGAATTTTACAGTGGTGTTTGCAGAGGATATAGCACTTAGAAGAGTTCACACTTTGTTATATTAGGAGTAACATTATCTGCATTAATTGATTGATAATCTTATTTGGGGCCCTTTGACTTTGCCCTATATGTCATATCCACACCATGCCCCATTTGTGACACATGCCATATTTCTACCAGAAATCTGTTCTGAACAATTCTGGAGACAATTCGAAATTATTCATATTTATGATCTCTTGTTAAAACATGCCTTTTTTGTAAAGAAAATATTTAATTTTTTAGTTTGTGTAGGTCTTGTTATAGGTCTTGTTATTGTTATTAGGCGGTCAGTTTTGTTCTGTGAAAAATGGGTAATGATGTAAATTATAAGAACCGTTTCTACAAGAGAAACATTGTGACCTTTCACAGTTGGGAAAGTGCACAGTTAGGAATGTGTGCTTGTTTCCTTAGACCAGTATGTGGCAAATGTAATTCAAGCATGGTCGTTTCAACCATTCCCCACAACTCGGTAGATGTCTGTTTTAAAACACATGTACATTAGCAGTACACATTTACAGTAGCCCCCTCTGTGCTAAAGTTTCTAGCCTCAGCTTACATACATACTTTTCAGCAAAAGGTCTGTTGTTTTAGAAGACTGCATGGACATGGTTTGTGCTTAAAAAACTAGATACCTAGCTGTGCAGTGAGATTATTGGTAACTAGCTGTGCAGTAAGATTATTGATAACTAGCTGTGCAGTGAGATGTAAGTTTGATCATTCTCCAAGGACGCTAGTTTACTGTAGAGACGGAGTTCCTTAAAGAACGCATATGGAGCATTGTTACACTCAGAACCAGAATGCACCCACTTCTGTTGTCTTATTGTTGTCAGTCTGCACCGATAGGAACAATTACTGTGATATGAAATGGACTGAGTCTATAAATTAGTCACTTTTATAGAATGAAAGATACAAATGTCAAAACAATAAACATTCTTAATAAACAAAATGTTTTGCACCTGTCTCACTCTAAGCTCATGTTTTTCCAATGCTACCAATTTTGTGAAATACAATATGCAAACGTGTGTGATTTGAAACCATACTTCTCAAATGCACATTGTGGTGTTAAGATATGGGAGCAATCAGGATAGCCAGTGAAACCCATTAAAGTGTTTAAAGGAAACCTCAAGATATCACATCCACCGAGATTAAAGAATTATCTGGACAGATCCATTCTGTCCATGGAGACTTTAATATTTGAGCAGTTGATGTTCAGCTTGTAAATCTCTGATATGGTTTGCCTATGGCTAAAGGTCACCCTTTTAAAAAAGTGAACTTAATATTATATTGGCTTCAAATAACAAAATAAATAACAACCTTCTGGAACTACAAAGGAGCAAAGTACCTAACTTTCCCATATGGATCAATCTTATCAAATACAGACTGAATGAAACTGTTGTCAAGAGAGTTAATGTTAACATGAAGGTCAGAATATCAGATGTTTTGATAATTTTCTTGGGGTTTGCTTTGCCCTCTTCTTTCATTAGATCTCATGAAACACTGCAAATGATTATTTCACCCTTCATTGTGTGAGCACATTCTTCTTTAGGTATCAGAAAAATACTGCCTCGTATAAGAAAAATGACTAATCGTATGTCATCCCTGTGTTTGGTTTTAATACTGGACATGGCATATGAGCAAATCACTAAGATCATTAAGAGCTGTTTACCGAATCACATGCATGCAAAGCCGCTGAGGTGACCATGTGCTTCTTTTACAAGTAATCACAAGTGAGTGTATCCTGCTTCACTTCAAACCTTAACAAGAGAGCATTGATTTGACTGGATAAATGATTTCAAATAAATTGTTTATAGAGGGCTAAATATGGTCATTTGCTCCAGATATGAAAAGGAGGGAAGGCAACAAATGTTCGTAGCTCCTTCAGAGATAGTTTCCCATGGACATTTGCCTGTACTGGACTATTTATCATCTAATAATCTATTTGAGCAGTTCCAGTCTGGGTTCAGGAGTAACCACAGCACTGAAACTGGTTTAGTCCGAGTGATGAACGATCTCCTTTTAGCAGCTGATTTTGGACTAGTTAACATCTTGGTTCTACTCGACCTCACCGCAGCATTCGACACAGTCTGCCACTCTACATTGTTGAACCGGCTGAAACTCTGGACTGGACTATCAGATACCGTGCTATCATGGTTTGAGTCGTACCTCTCTGACCACCAGCAGTTTGGTTCCTTAGATCCACTTGCTCTGCTGTAACATCTGGAGTACCTCAAGGCTCGGTCCTTGGCCCACTTCTTTTTATAATCTACTTTCTCCCCCTTGGTAATATCATTTGACAGCACGTCCTCCAGTTCCACTGCTATGCTGACGACACCCAAATTTATGTCTGCTCCAAGCCCTCTGATCTACAACCTCCTGGATCCTTGCTCAGCTGTCTCCACGATGTCAATTCCTGGATGGCAAAGAACTTCCTCAACCCAAACAATAGCAAGTCTGAGGCCATTCTTATTGCCTCCTCCTCCACTCTTCGGAAATTCGACCTAACATCCATCTCAATTCCTGGATTCGTCCCAACCACATCACCTACTGTCCGTAATCTGGGTGTTATCTTGGACTCAGCTCTCACAATGGAAGCACATATCAATAACATTACTAAAACTGCTTTCTTTCATCTAAGAAACATCGCTAAACTCCGCCCTTCACTCACTGACTCTGCGGCTGAAACTCTTGTTCATGCTATTGTTGCGAGTCGACTGGACTACTGCAGTGCTCAGAATTCTCCAGCATGTGCAGAATTCTGCTGCCAGGGTCCTGACACGGTCTAAATCTTCTGAGCACATCACCCCAACACTGATATCGCTTCACTGGCTACCCATCCAATACCGCATTCAGTACAAGACATTACTCTTGGTCTTCCGTTCACTACAGAACCTGGCCCCCCCTTACCTGTCCTCGCTAGTTTCACGATACTGTCCTGCATGTTCTCTCCGTTCCGCTGATGCTCACCTGTTGGTTGTTCCTCCATTCCGGCTACAATGGTTCGGTGAACGAGCCTTCAGCGTTGTTGGCCCAAAGCTATGGAACTCGCTCCCCATTGCCCTGTGTTCCTGCTCATTACTCAAGACTTTCAAATTGGAACTGAAAACTCACCTGTTTCGGACTGCTTTTAGTAACTCATAATTGTTTAATATTTTTTTCTGCTGTATCTGACCTTTTCTCCCATTTTATCTGTACAGTGTCCTTGGGTGATATGAAAGGCGCTTTAAATAAATTTTATTATTATTATTATTATTATTATTATTATTATTATTATTATTATTATTACTGTAACTGCATATACCATAATTTGTTTCATATTTTGCTTCATAATAAGTCATTTTGATGTGTATCCAATTTCAATAATGATATTTATAATGGTTAGATAATTCAGTTTATGCAAAAAATACAGTTTTATTCCAGTGGGTGTATGTGCTGTATGTGTATGTGTCGGAAGGACGCTCCTCCAAAAGGCAGGTGGCGCCATAGAGCAAGGTACGACATGGGGACGTTGAACACACGACGTAGTGGACGCTGCCAGCTGGACCCACATCATGCTCAATGAATGACGTGGAATTCAATCACTAGATCTCAGCTCATGCATTCACCTACATCAGTTCTACACAGAAGTGGATCTGGTTTTACTTTTAATCAGAAAATTGACGGCGCTTGATATAGGCATTCTGTTTATTCATATAAATAAAAGGTAAGTGCCTGGTGTTAGTAATTGATATATGTATAACTAGTATCTGGCTAGTTTGCGACGTGTGCTAGCTAGCTGGCTAACTTTTCTCATCCAGATAGATGCATGCAGCTAGCTAACTGTCAAACATCTGAACCTTGGTATATACGAGTGTTTTTGCACTACTGATCTTTAAAGGCAATTGTTATCTACCTTATTTTATCGTGTGTAAACATTTCTGTGCTACTCCATTAGCTTCTACAACATGAGTAAAACTAAAGTTGAGAACCTTCGCGACAAGATTGAAGGGAATGAATTGGATCTTAGTCTGTGCAACCTTACAGATGTACCGGTCAAGGATCTTGTAAGTATAAATATGACCTACAACAGAAAAGTGCTCATGAGCTCATTTCTACAAGGAGAAATTAATCCTGTGACTTCATCAGTTCATTAAGTCTGATAAATTATTCCACTGATTACCTTTTCAGGCAGCAGTTCCCAAAGCAACTGTTTTGGACCTCTCCTGTAATAATCTCACAACACTTCCAGTAAGCATTTGCACTGACTACACTGTGCATACCTTGCATCGACTACACTGTGCTGTATGCCAGTAATTCTTTACTGCAAAATTAACTTGTTCTACCTAGCCTGAGTTCTGCACCTTGACTCATCTGGTGAAAGTTGACCTGAGCAAAAATCAGCTAGTCAGCCTACCAGAGGACATGGGGCAACTCAGCAGTCTTCAGCATCTCGATCTGTATAACAACAAGTTGACATCACTTCCCGTCAGCTTTGCACACCTTAGGGTCAGTTCAAGCACTCTAATCCCTTGAGCAGTACTGTGTCTGTACACCTCCATTAACACATACCTTTGATTTTTCAGCGATTTCTGTACTGTGTGGTCATGGTGATATTCTTGCAAATGTTAATGTTTTCAGAATCTCAGATGGCTGGACCTCAAAGACAACCCCCTGGAAGTGACGCTGGCCAAGGCTGCGGGAGACTGTCTGGATGAGAAGCAGTGCAGACAGTGTGCAGGAAGGGTGAGACGCTTACGCATTTCAGCACTGCAGATCTGTGCTGAGTGTGGTGATTTAAATGAGGATGTTGATTAACATTGCTAGTCAGTGATTGTATATCACTGAGTAGGAAACTAAAGTTACAATAATCAAAAATGCCAGTCATCCCAGCTGTTGTCCATCACTCTGCTCCAGGTTCTCCAACACATGAGAGGACTGCAGGAAGCAGCGGACCGGGAACGAGATCGACGGCTGCTGAAGGAGAAAGGTGGGGGTCACGTGACTGAAAACGTCTCACGGGTGCACCACACAAACTGGTGTGGAGCTAGAACGCGAGTTCGCCCGTGCGTGCGGGATCTGACGTCTTTTTTTTTCCCTGTACTGCAGAGCAGGAAAAGAAGAGGGAGGCGAAGCAGAGGGAGAGGGAGGCGCGGGAAAAAGAAGCCCAGAAGAAGAAAAAGGCAGAGGAAAAAGAGAAGAAGAGGAAGGAGTACCAGGCACAGATGGCCGCTCAGGCAGCGCAGGAGCAACAGAAGAAGAAGAAAGAAGAGAAGAAAAAGAAGGCCAGTCAAAACCAAGGTGTGATCATCTTTATAACCTAAATCTTTCATCCAAATGCATTCCTATTCAATGACGAGTGACATTAGAGATTTGGTAAGTGTGGCATTAGGCAAGACGTAAGTGGGTAAAATGGGGGGCATGTGCGCTTTCCCTTCCTGCAGATAAGAAGAAGGCCTCGGCGTGTGCGCCTCCGGCCAGGCGATCCCTGTGCTCTCGACTCCTGTCCCTGCTCCTCCGGCTCCTGCTCTTGCTCGCCCTCGGAACTGCAGGAGCGGTACTGGCCTGCCAGCTGACTGAGCTGAGGAAAGAAGCGGTGTGTGCGCCGGTTAATCTGTACGCTCACGAGGCACTGAGCTGGGCTCGAGACCTGGAGGTCGTGCAACATGTCATTCAGAAAATCTCTGACTTCCAAGCATGAGAATCTGGCTCCGCTTCGCCCCAGCTTCAGCCTGGAACGCAGAGCGCCATGACTAAGGCAGGCTTCTGGCTGATGTTCCCAAGGAGCAGATGCACCCATGTTTCTGTGCGTCTCTTTAAAACCACGGCATGGCTGGCCTCTGTAGGCTAATGGGTTGAGGTCTCCACTCTGTCTTGTGAGTCAAATTGCCAAAACAGAACAGGGTAAGTTTAGCAGTCATCAGGTCTAGGTGCCTACGTAGCTACTGAACAAACATTTGTCTTTGCTGCCCTGAAATGTGACCTTCGCCGCCTTATATAATGCTGCCCAACGTCTTATAATTAAAGAAAGAGCCGCCTCTAAATTTGAAGCATGCTTATATATTTATAGTCCTGTAGAAATCATCCTATGAATAAAGTCAGCAGCAAAGCTTGGCGAAGCCTGAAGAGGTCATGTGATCATGCAACATGCCCAAATCCATCTCCTGTCTATGGACACCACCCACCAGCTTAACTTACTGCAAATTAAGTGTACCATGCTTATTTCTAAATTTGTATTCATCGTGTGAAGTACACATTTGTGCAGTTATCTAAAATGAAATGTCAAATCGTCTTCCACAATACTGTACAACCAAACATGTATTTGTATACATTTGTAATTTTTTAATGAAACTTCTTTTGTTGTTCTGACAACAGTTCTTCCTTCAGGGAGTTTAATGGCATGAATAAGTGTGACTACTGACCATGCGAAGGACGTAATGCCATCATTGCTTGCATTAGTGCACAACGGACGAATATTTGATTCTGGATGAATTTCAGGGATCCTCCAATCAAAGTTGAATTAATAAATCCATTCTTGTGTAACATGGAGTTATTTAAAGCCAGAAAGTGTTAATGAAGAATATTATACATCAATACATGTACACAACACAGTGAATTAGTGGTTTACTTTTTCTTATGTTTGTAGCTCATTTGATTTTTTTTAACTAATGTCAATTTATTCATAATAAAATGGACAGTGCTTAACAATACATTTAAAATTTCAGTTAATGATCCACTGACCATTTTTTTTTTTTACATACTATCAGCTGCTTTTACAGCAAGTTAAAATCCTTTCCACTGCTTCCATCAGCTCATGTGCTTATGGGAGGGTTTGCCCCGTTCCTACAGTCCTGCACCTTCCCATATTCCCTCTCCTGCATGAAGTCCATATTGTCCACCAGATCGTTCTGTAACGCCTCGTTTACCGTCAATCCCAGAGTGACTTCCTGAAATACCTCACTGATGAAGAGCTGGTGAGGAAGAGGGGGCAGGAGAAAGGTCTTAGCAACTGCTCTTTTGTCACATAGTTATAATATTGTTAGTGTTCTACAATTTTGTACCTCATTAAAGTGTAATTTCTTGAACATTGCTATGCTGACTTTGTTTCCCAAACCAATCTTGAC
The DNA here is from genome assembly GCF_052324685.1 of Brachyhypopomus gauderio. Lineage (NCBI taxonomy): Eukaryota > Metazoa > Chordata > Actinopteri > Gymnotiformes > Hypopomidae > Brachyhypopomus > Brachyhypopomus gauderio. The sequence continues at coordinate 15,146,711 of NC_135213.1, read as the reverse complement.
TTCGAATTTTCTGATTCCAAGTTTGTGTATCCCTGTTGAAGTTGAACATACAGTGAACATACAGTTGAAAGCACGAAACATCCGACTTTACATTTTTTATCTGTATCTTACCATAACTCATCATCATGCGTGTCACTTCTTTGCCAAGTCCTTTGCCTCTGTAGTTGGGCTCTGTCGGGAGGGGAGGGGGATACCCTACTTTAAATATTCAAAAGTCCTGCATGAATTAAATACCTCATATTATCATTCTAAAGCACACCTGCGATCATTATCTCCAGCTCTCCCAGAGAAGGGTCACTGGGGTCCGTCAAGAAGATGTTGACGTCTCCCACCATGCACCCTTCCTCTGGAACATTCGGATCGGCCCAACGCTGCTTGTCCAATATGATAAACGTGCATTCTGATGGGCAGACATTAAAGCTTACTCAATAGTGTAAATGACACGCTAAGAGATGTCTGATGAAACACTAAACCAGACGACACTAACAAGGTTTATGTGCGGAGTAATGAAGGAGGTCTCACTGTCATCGTCTTCTCTCCAGCTCCTCTGCATGTCATACTCCTGCTCGAGTGTCAAGGGCTCAGATGCGGTCAGCTTCTGCAGGTCCGGAGAAGCCATCCACTGGTGATATCTGAAATCATCAGCAAATCATTTCAGCTCGATGTGCAGTTGATCTAAAACGATCAAGGTTTTGTACGAATTAGGAGGCGTTTTGAGATACCTAGGAACATGATGAGCGTTGTACGGTACCAAAACAACATTCTTCCCTTCCAGCAGCGTGTCTTCATTTATTCTCATGGTTCTGAGCCTACACAATAAGGTGTGTGTCAGTGAAACAGAGCACTGATCAGCCCTGTGATGTTTGTGATGGCTGGTGGCGACACACAGCAGCTAGCTAGCTAGCCACACGTTTAGCCTACCTGGTGCAAACAGTAAGCGCAACCTTGTGTACGCGTTTTCTACTAATTACTCAAACACTCGTTCATGTCATGACGTTCAGCGCTCAACACACCGTACACCCAGTCTAAATGACACAAAAATGAACATATTTTGTTGTGACTACATTACAACTTTCCGTACGGTCGTCACACGCGCAATCTCGCATGACGTCATCAACGTGCGTGTAAAAGCCTCGCACTCCCGTTTTTTTTTTGCCACGCGCAGCGCAGCGTTTTATTCGGGCAGATAAGCACGTGCTGATTGGCCCGTGTAAGCATTCCGATGATCCGTCAGACTATGTTTATATAGATATCGCTGCTCTTCCTATGCATTCCTATAGAAATGTGGGATTTCTGCCATAAGTAGGATTTATTTCAAATAATTTGCAGCTGACAAAACCTTATCCATGTATGGCTTTTGGTAGTTCTGATTGGGGTAACCCGTGAGGAGCTCTAGTGATGGGCAACTGAGGCGTTTGGGGTTTCTTCACAACTGTGGAAGCATCGATTCCAAACAGTACCACCTAGTGTTTCCAGAAATTTGAGCTGCCATAGGTTCAAAACTGTGCAGCGCTGGGAACTATACAACACCGCTTTAATATTTCATTTAAAATATTTTGATGTTTAGTAATGTTTAGTCATTAAAGTTATGCAATCATTTGTTTAGAATATTTTCTCCATCTTAAAATAAAATGCTTCAAACCTTACTGGGAGGCAACGGGGTGACATGTTTTGAGACCTTAACACTTCCCCTTTTTACTTATACATTTACAATTCTGTAATACAAAGCTGTACGGGGATTTTATACCCACTTGCAAGCCGTGACCCATGAAAAGTCCACCCATCCAGTGTTTCAGGGATGTTTGAAGCTTTGACAACTTTGCTCCAAGCTTCAGTACACCATGTCGAATCACTGTGCTTGGCAACAGAGTCATGAACTTCGACCCTTCAGTATCTAACGGCCCATCAAAAGCTCAAACCAAACTTTGACATGCTTACAGACTAGGCACTAACCATTTGACATACTGTCCAAATCTGAGCTTGGTTTAAGCTCTATCACAGCTCACTTACTGGCATGAATGAGATTTCACATTATAACTTGAATAATTCAGTTGCTGTGCAATGTATTATTGTAATACAATACAGTTCAGTCATGTCACAATACATTTGTACTCACTGGAAAAAGTACAAACAAACGTTCCATTTCAAGCAACTTAAATACAGTATTACACAAGTGCAAGAACAGCAAAGTATGTCGTTCTGTTGAAATCAAAAACAGAGACTTAAAACACACTTGCAATTAGGTGACAAACGTTTCTTGAGTCACTGTCAATCCAACTACTGATATGGCCAACACTCCATTAAAGTTTTAACACAGCTGCCTGTGAAAAGGCCCTTCACCATTACAAGTGTAACAACAAGTGTACTTTAAAATGTCAGAACTATCACTTCTCACGGAGTCACGTTTGGCGGATAAACATGGCTGAAATATGGCATGACCTGTGCCCTGTATGTGGACGCCAATGCCTGGCCTTCTTTCCGATGGTTTTTGGTGGCCCGTCTGAGTATTTGTGTGCACACAAATCTATTTTTTGTCCTATAACTGTCGTTCCACAAAAGCTCCTTTATCAAAGTTTATCTCATGTTTCTCTGATTCTAAAGGGTACACTGCACTCATAGGCTGTTAAGCTCATCTGGGGCTCATTGAAGTTGAACAGATATGAAATGAGCAGTTCAGGCCCTTTCCTGGCTAGCCCACGTATCCGCCTGTACAACAAAACCACATTCCCTGCGTGAAACAGTGTGAAAGAGTGTGAAAGAGTGTGAAAGAGTGTGAACGTGTACTTGTTCCCTTTCATCACAATTCAATTTGACCATGTTGTCATTAAATAGATGCATTTTTAAAACACAAGTAATGAATAATAAAGTGGGATTAGTTCAATATTCCATATTTTTACAAGCACATTACTATATACAAGCAATAAACAAATATTACATTTACAAACACATGAGAAACTATTAACATACATTACAGACGTCCAGTGAGAACAGACTGAGGTACAACTATTTAGGCTGCCACTGGCTGCATAGAACGCCCTGTTACCTCCCCACTAAAGCCAACTTTTCCCACTGGACAAAACTATAATAAACAGAGACACCATTTTCTGACAGGGTGTGTAGTGTTGTAAAGGTTCTTAACAGTGTTCTGGAAGATTTCCTTGTGTGTATGTAGCCGTATGTGGAAGTCTTTCTGAGGGGGCGTGTCGGAGGGTCACACACTGGAGGGCACCAGGCTAGATGGAGGTGTGGGGCAGGCTGGGGTGAGCAGGCTAGGTGGAGGTGTGGGGCAGGCTGGGGTGTGGTCAGTCAGAGCAGCAGGATCCAGGCCATTTACCACTCTGCTGCGTACATCAAACACACAGTTCCACAGGTTAGAGGCTTTGCACTGATTAATACAACAGCTTCTAGCATACCGTTCTAGACATGACACGACAGTCATGCACCAGGAAGAAATAGTTTTTTTTTAAGTAGTATTCTATAATAACCAGGTTTTATTGTGTGACTATACATTTGTAAATGTGAAATTCATGCCAACTATGTAGCTTATTGTGCATCTATAAATGTGGTGTGCAAGGAACAGAACAGATACTGAGTGAGTTGATTTAGCCAACAGCAGGGGAAAAAAGAGTTCCAAGGAGCTCAAATATATTTGTACTACGTAGAGTGCGCATTTACATTTTCCCATAACTAATCAAGCCCGAAAATAGTTCTGCAGAAAAGTTTGCACCAGATGAGTAGTGTGAATTGAAAATGAGGCTGCGTCAAGTCTCATGATTGACAAACTAATACAGGACATTCAAAACTTTTACACTAGCAACATTTTACAGGTGTCAGTACGAGGAAAATCAATTAACCATCAGCTGCCAGTTATCATTAGAAATACCCACAGCCACACATACATCCTGCCTTCCACAGGCACTAGAACTGAATTACACTCTCAATTTGCAACCTGAAAACCGGCTGAAACTAATTTTAAGTAAAAGAGAAAAAAAAAAAAAAGTTAAAACGTTTTTAGTTTCTAGTCGCTTCAGCCAGCTGCTATTGGCATATTTTTTCCCCTCCATCTCCCAGTGTTAATAGCCAGAGCTGACAAAAGCTGCAAGAACAAGTCAACCTACTGGAGCTGCATCTCCTGACTGGGTCCTTCTCCATGTTCTACATGAGCAGTGCAGCAGGGGAGCGCCGCACAGACCCCCAGGATGCCCTGCATGCTCCCCACACCCCCCAGATGCAGCATGCACTGGTGACAAGGATCCGCTAACCACAGCCACCCTTGTTCTTGGCCTCCCTGTAGTGCTGCGATGAAGTTGTAAGCTGAACGGCCTCCAGACAGGCAGATAATGAGAGGAACTAGTGGCTCAGTGTAAGGTTGAGTGTAAACTGCTTAAGGTCCCCTCTTGTTAACACTCCGTCACGTCTGATCTCCTCTAAATGTGTCAATGCAGCTTTTCTCCTTGTGAAAAGGCCATGCAGCAATTAAAGGCGTTACAAAGTGGTTAAAAACATGGTTGCAGGACTGCACCTTCATGCGAAAGATCTGAACCACCACCAAGCAGTTAATGCAGATGATATTACAGAGTCCTACAGGATCAGAAAAGCGTATTCTAAATGGGTTAAAGGGAGTTTATTAACCAGCATGCAAGGTCCCCTCATACAGCTTCTACTAAACTCATTTACCCATAGAAACGCAGGGAAAATGACTCTCTCTCTTCTGCTGGGAAAAAAACACAGAGGGTCAGGGTCTGAGGAGGAGGGTGCAGGGCGTTCACTTAGAACCACCCAGTAACTGTACAGATGTAACTAACAGGCTACCACATCCTGTACAGACAACTGTGAATTGTAGGGTTGCAACGGTATGAGATTTTCACGGTATGATAACCGTCTCAGAAAATACCGCGGTATCACGGTTATCACGGTATCACAGTTAGTTTGTATATTATTAAAAGATACACTGACCCTTAAAGAAATTACAAGTTTTTTTGTTCAATTAACTATTTATTGTAGAAACCTGGAACTATTGTAGCTATACAAAAAGTCTCCTTTAAAAAAAAAAAAAAAGCTGTAAACATGTTTATATAAATACTGCAAAATTAGAGAAACCTAAATCATGTATTTCAGTACAATTATTTAAGTTTAAATTATTTAGTATCTGATAAACTCAGCCTGGGTCAGTGTCTGATCAACAACTGTTGTAAACGTCCGTTGTACTGCCAAGTTAGAATATAACCAGATACTGCAGAAAGAGAGGATTTATTTCTGACATGACTGTCACAATAGAGATTTCTATTTTAAGGCGTTCACACCGAGTCTGGTTTTAACATATGAAAAACAGACACGTTAGAATTTGAAAATGAACGCATGTAAATTAATGGCGTCTTTTACATCCAGTGAAAGCAAGGACCATAAAAAGCTAGAATTATACTTTCACTAGTGACCGTAGCGCGCGACTCGGCACAGTTCTTTTGTCTTACGTTAACAAATACGAGCCTCTTGTAATTCCCGGACGAAAAATGAGAGAACGTGAAGACGTTAAGATTGGTCGTTTTGAAAATAAACAACCATTAAATAATGTGATGAAAAAGCTAATCATTTCGAGTATATGTATAAATATTTAACTTAAGTGTTGGGAAATATTGAAACGGACCTTTAAAGTTACGTACAAGTGATTTAATTCCACCTTATAAAGGTGTATGAACCCTGCAAACATGACTTTGTTCATTGCGCTGAGGCGCGGCGCGCATAGTGCACGACCTCGCGAATCGACAGCGCGCGAGACCCTCGCGCACGGGTGGAGCCAACGTCATTTTCGCCGCTGATTTTAGTTTAGCTTTTTTTTTTTTTTTTTTTAACATTTGTTAAGTCTGATGCACTTTCTGTCATTCTCACCGCTGTGTGCTGAGTAGCTGAACCGGAGCGGAGTTGCGCATGCGCGGGTCAGTTTCTCCGCTGGCTTGCTTTTTACCGGTAATAAGCAGACGCACACGGTATGATAACCGTGCATTTTAATACCGTGGTATACCGTGAAACCGGTTACCGCTGCAACCCTAGTGAATTGTAATGGACATACAGCTCCCTCCTCTGTTGTAGTCAGAGGTTCTCTGACTGATAGTAGCACTTTCCACTGTTATACAGGTTTTTATTAGATCACTACTTTCTGATCACTGCAATGCACTTTTGTCAGTGTCATATATTCTGGTACAGTGTCTCATTTGACTTCTAGGTATCACAGCCAGAAGAATACACAACTAACTTCTTGTTACACATGAATTTTTAGTCTGTCACTACATCTGACTATATAAGATAACCAGACACTGCTGCAAGCCATCTATGGAATTCTCGTTTATTATCAGAAATGGCATTAGAAGCCATGTTGCATCCTAAATGGAAACGTATAAAGTAAACTAAAAACAAGCATGTCCTTTAGACTATATAAGATAATCAGCGTGCTTTAGAGTACATAAGGGAATCGGTGGCCTTTAGACTATATAAGGTGATTCTGATGCACTATGCTGTTACCTGCTCCACCTCTAGGTAACTCCCATCTGATCATGGGGCTGCTGGTACCGTGTGTGGAGGTGCAGGTGTGAAGGATGGAGGGAGATACTCACGCCTTGTCAAAGTAGGACATGTGCAGCGAGGGAGAACACGGATTCATCCCCCCGTTTATCACGTTTCCATTGGCATTCATCACATAGTTCTTTCTAGCAGCCTGGTCCTTAGCAAAATTTCTACAGGCTGCAAGTTTAGACTCTAAAGCCTGCCAAAAAAACAAAAATCAATAAACAACATTCCTAATGAATACCGTATACTGTACAGTATATATGGTATGTAATAGAATTCATTGGAATGACAAGTGTTAATATTTGTGGCCTATCAAACTTACTAATATCAAATTTGATAATGACAACAGTACTTGGACACACTGTGTTCAAGCATCACTTGTTTCATTCATTGCTTGTTTACATTCTGACAGAAAAGGCAAAGTGGGTTTTTATGCCTTTCCTGGTTTATTTTGGCGGTGGCATTTCAGGTTCAAGCAGCACTCACCCCGACTTTACGTAGCAAATCCCCCACAATATTGAGAGCTGATATTCTAGCAGCAGGAGTGAGGGCTGAATTATTACACCCATCCGTCAACACTGCAGAAGAAAAACAAACCTGTCAGGAGCAGCCTCCTACACTCAGTGAAATAACCAAACCATTATTATTATTAATATTAATAATAATGATGATATTAACAACAAAATATTATTGACATTTATTAATTGAATATGTACAATAAATATTATATATTTATACTAATTATATATTATATACTAATTTATTAGGTAAAAATATAATTTATAATTTTTTTTATTAACTATTTCATTTTTCTAAAAAGAACATTCAGAAGCACTACTTCAGAAGTTATTATATGCTTCTTCAAACTATTAATAATAATTAATATTAATAAGGTTTCATAGGTTATACAATTAAAATACAATATGTGTTGCACCAAAACATGTTTAATACACACATACACACACCCCTTTCTAGTTGTTTTGACTTATTTATATATATTTTCTATTATATTTGTTGGCCCCCGACTCTGAGTGGTATTGGCCTGTATGTGGAGTTGTCCAGGCTCTGGCTGAGTGGTGTTGTACCTTTCTGACCAGTGAAGGCGTTGTCCAGGCTCTGGCTGAGTGGTGTTGTACCTTTCTGACCAGTGAAGGCATTATCCAGGCTCTGGCTGAGTGGTGTTGTACCTTTCTGACCAGTGAAGGCGTTGTCCAGGCTCTGGCTGAGCGGTGTTGAACTTTTCTGACCAGTGAAGGCGTTGTCCAGGCTCTGGCTGAGCGGTGTTGAACTTTTCTGACCAGTGAAGGCGTTGTCCAGGCTCTGGCCGAGTGGTGTTGTAGGCAGCGAGAGAGAAGCTTGCACAGCAGAGTCTGTTTTCTCATTGTCTGGAGTTGGAGAACTGGGTGCAGACATCCTTGTTAAATCAGGCTGCCTCTCACGAACAGCCAGCTCCTGCCGCAAGTCTTAACACACACACACACACACACACACACACACACACACACACACACACACACACACACACACACACACACACACACACACACACACACACACACACACACACACACACACACACACACACACAATGTACATTACATATGCAAAAAATAACTTACCTTCCCTTTAAGCAACTTGAGTTAGACTTAAAGAAGTTAGATTGAGAGAGACAGTTCACTAGTTAAGACAGGGTTAAAGAGAGAGACAGTTCATTAATTTGACAGAGTAAGAGAGAGACAGTTCATAGACAGGAAGACCAGCAGCCACTATGGTGGTTGATGAATGAGAGAAGTCACTTGGCACCTCTGGCCTCATCCTTTAATCTCTGCACAGATACCAGGAGAGATTCTTTTTCATCCAGCTCACTCTCCAGAAAGGCATTCCTCTCTATGGCCTGGTTCAGTCTCTGCTCAAAGTCCTCCAGAGAGGTAATTGTAGCTCTGCAAGGAACAAAAATCACAGGGATTTTAATACAAGAATTATAATGGTGTAAAGCTGCCTAAACCATAACTCAGATCGACCACAAGACAATCTGAAATAAACACCGAGGTTATTTAGGGCATCAGTTCAAATTAAAGGGATACAGCGATTTAGTTTCTGATTTTCATGACCGGCAGAGCAGCTATTTGACTGAATCAGCTGTTGGCAACTGAACTTGACCAAAATCCCAATATTCTCAACATCTCCAGGGGCACTGCACAAAGTTCGAGCTCAGCATCACCAGAGGCACTGCACAAAGGTCGAGCTCAGCATCACCAGAGGCACTGCACAAAGGTCGAGCTCAGCATCACCAGAGGCACTGCACAGAGTGCACACGGTCGCTAAACACACAGTTGCTATTGAAATATTCGCTTGTTCAGCGTGACCAACACTTCATTTTCAATTACCGAAACTAACAGAGACACACGGGAACGCTGTCGAGACAGGACACCCGCCACAATAATGCAGACACATGAGAACACTGTCGAGACAGCTACAATAGTGCTGCTCCACACCCCACAAACGAATATTCGTTTTCAAAATACATTGTCTTTTTTGTTGTTTTTTTAATCATTTGATTATATAATCACATTTTGAATATTCATTGACAGCGGTTCTCAACAATCTCTGACCCCCAATGTCTTTTGATCTGTATAAAACCCATAGTGCTTTTTTCTAGGGGAAAAGTCGAGATTATGCAGAACACTAATTTCCAATAAAAATTATGTACTTTTCCGAAACACAGGAATCAGTAAAGATTACAGACATGTGCAACTGCTCATGCAACAGAAGAAGGCGACATTGTAATGACCTCTGACCTCTTGGCTCTCTCCAGGTCGTCGTTGGCCTGCTCCAGCTCTCTGACGTATCTGAGCAGCTGCTCCTTGATGCTCCGTGTCTGGCCCAGGTCGTCCTCCAGAATGGAGATCTGCTTGTAGCTCTGTGCATACTGCTGCTCCAGCTTCTCCTGAAGGCACACACAGAAGGGGACACGCGTGATTTCTTTTCCAGGATGCTGTGTACATGCTCTGTCTGGGAGACGCAATATTTACTACTTTCTCAGACTCATGTTTAATTACCTAAATCCTACATGCACACAAATTCATGTTGAACATTGTCCTTCCTTGGCTAAGAATAAAAAAGCTAGGACTGGATATTCACATTTAAAACCATTTTGTGCCCTTGGAAAAAGAAAAAAAAAATGATTGTGCTTCCTGCAAAAACAAACAACATTGTATTTTTTGCATGATGAATCCAAATATGTCTTCAGAATTTTTAAATTTGTGATCCAGTACGTTACATCATTAAGCATAGCGTGGAAAAGCAGCACCAAGGGAAGCAGATCTCTGTGTTGACTGCTGGACACTGGAGAGAGATGTTCCTGAGGCCAAATACTTCCTGAGGCACACTTATTATACTGTATTTTAGAAGTACACCTGTACACGTGATAAGTGTCATAACATCTCTATTTATGAATTAGTAATAAATAGGGGTGTGACGAGATCTCGTGAGATGTAACTTGGCAAGATTTCTCGTCACGTTAAAAATCTGTCTCGCGAGATTTGTGATCCAGCAAGCAGCCAGAATGACGTCAGAAAATACAGGTATTACTATTGAAGATGCCCCCGCCACTCTCAAATCGTTTGTTTGGCAGCATTTTAGGTATCCGGCGGAAATGATAAATGGCAAGAGAGTGACTGATAAGACACGGACCATATGCAAACATTGTATTAAAACAATGCTGTACAGTACTCAAATCAACATATCTCTTGAACAGGTAGCAGGGACAAAAAGGCGCTTTGGCAAGTTGAGACAGCGAAGGATATTGGGAGCAGTGTGGACATGCTGATATTCTTAAAAATTAACATGGCAGTGTAGTTGCAGCAAATTCAGTGACATACTTGGTCAGGCTCTGTTTGCACCATTTTGCACTCTGTATTGACAGAGAAGACCTTTTTTTGCACATAATACAGTGAGTCCCCGCTTAACGACGAGTCTGGTTAACGACGGACCGGAGTTACGACCAGAGACCATATATATAAAACTGCTTTCCGACGGACTTTTCAGTCTCTAACCTCGTCATTAAGCGGAGACTCACTGTGATATTGTTTGCGCTTGAAAAAAGGAGAAATATTAAATTTTATTTATTTTATTTTACCTTTTATGAAATTTTTTTTTTTTCAATTTGTAGCGGAAGAAGTTTATTAAAAGTTCATGCTTACAACTTGCATGTTAAGAGTTATAATAAAACATTTCAAAATGCATGTGCAACTCGGTTAAATAAAAGTCTGTTGTCCAGTCATATAATTTGTCATTTTAGTGTTTTTAAAATCTCGGCTCGTTCTCGTGAACCCAATATCGTGTCTCGTCTCGTCTCGTGAGCCGAGTGTATCGTCACACCCCTAGTAATAAATAATTCATGTAAAATGTTACCAATGTCATTGGTGTCACATATAGAAAAAATCTAACATCAGATACATATTTAGTCTAAAATTACTATAAAGGCCCACCTTCTTTAGTTTGGGAAGCAAGCAAGCAAGCAAAAAAATTAAAAAATAAAAAAGTAAAATTTTTGTTGCCCTGGTGATCAGATAATTTAATTGCCATGTATATTAATGCCTGAAGGTTCGTGAACACTTTAGAAATTTCAATATTTCTGCATAAATTTGACCTGAAACGTCATCAAGTAAGACAACGACCTTAAGCACACAGGACACTTTACCAAATAAACGTAGAGGGGAGTGTTCATTCCAAATAAAGGTATTTGGTAAAATCTAGGTAAAAGTTATGTAGAAATATAAAAACTTCTAAAGGCTTCACAAACTTCAAACATCACTGTACAGTGATTTACAGTGCACATTCCTGAACTGTATATTTAAAAGGTCTACATATTATCTGTAATTATGATTAGGCAAGATTATCATTGTCATTTTGCATCCAGACTTGCCACTGATTGATTCTGCTTCAGTCAGCTTTGTCACTACAGTAGCTTGTTCAGTCAGGCTTTTCTCATAACTACAACAACCCTACAAGACGGCTTCAGCTATAGAAATCACACACAATGGAAACAAAGGTATCTCTGATTTCTCACGTGTACATAACAGAACACAGCTGAGCATGTAATGTGTCAAAGGAAAGCGTGCAGTGGGAACTGCATAGAGAGATCTCACATGAAAGTGCCATATACTCTTCAAACAGTCACCTGAAAATCAAGGTGAAAACGTGAGTGCTGAAACGTGAATGATTGAGTAAGATAGGGGAGTGTTAGCAGAGCTGTTCTGGTACAGGTGCACGTGCCTTCACACATTCACACAAGTGTAATGTTTCACACAAGTGTAAAGCTATAGATGCAAATATAAACAAATTGTGCTGTTTTTAAAATATGAAGCAAAACATGGCCTTAAAAATGTATGTCCTGACCCCGTCTATGGGGGCGGATAATAAGCCTGGCTTCAGCAAGTCTACAGGCCAGGTCCATTTCTGTCACCTTCAACGTGTCGAGTTCGTGCTGCAGTCTCTGGTTGTCTGCCTGCAGGTCTCTGAGGCGGTGTTCTGCCTGGCCCAGCTGGGTCTCCAACTCGGCCTCCAGCTCACGACTGCCCTCCTGAAACTCCAGGAGCTCCTCCTGTGCCTCCTTACAGCTGAACGAATCATACACACACGCAGGAACACACAAGAAAAACACTCTCTTTATACTCTTTAGATGAACCGAATTTGATCTGTCGTCATTTGACAGGCTGATAATAGGGAAGTAAGGCAGGGCACGTTAGCGTGGGAATATCGTTACATTCTTCCTGAATATACTCCAGCATTGCAGTTGATTCTTTTCTCACTGCTTGTTCAGAATATTTAAACATTTTAGCCTTTTCCTGAAAGACAATTTCCTGAAGTTACACTGCATATTGAATGAAGTTGACACACTGATTAAATATAGTCCTGGTCTTTGACACAACACATTTATTCAAATCTACTATCTACTGTCAAACAGAAAAAACAAACTATTATAGTGTTTCTGTATAACCGGTCATAGTATTACTCCAAAATATAATCCAGGATGTCTGTGGCCAGTGAACTAAAGCCTTATTCTATACTCAGAAAAGCCCATAGCCGATACAGGTCTACTGAAGATTAAACCTGATACCTAATCAATGCTACCTGTGCCTAATATATTCAATTCTAGGAAAAAATTATTACTTTCACACCAAGGCCATTCTGTTTGTTCTATTTAATTGTACACTCCCAGTGCTCATGCATTCTATGAGCACTGAATAAGAGAACATATCCAGTACTGTGCTCAGGATAGGACTGGTTACTGCAGGAAGGGCAACTCTTCAGAGTCGTTTACGTAATCACCCAGTATCATGAGTCAACCATAACAAAAACACCTTCTCACATTATTAACAGATGAGAGAGAGGACAGGGTGGGATGATGTCATTATCAGAAATACTTTATTGAGCCCCGGGGGGGGGTTTCATTCTTCATCTTAAGAGAACACCCAGTAAAGCTCGGTCAGCACGATCAGTTAACATCTGTGACTCATTTTTGCACCCTTTTTGGTCTCTAAAAGGCCGTGCGGAGAAGGATGGTGTGTAAAGGAAGCCCCAGTCACGTGTCCCAGAGACCAGAAAAGCCTCCGTGCAACATATCTAATAAAGAGCCACAAGCCATTAGCAAACAAGAGGCAGGTTGCCAACCCTAATAAAGCACTGCCAAGCCCACTATCAAAACCACTCTGCGAAATTCAAATTCCTGGCTAACCAAAAATGTCTTCGTCTATATAGCTAAAGTCTCCTTTGGCACTAATAGTATATCTCAATTAAATAATCAGGAACAGATCTGATTCATAGTGCTAAGCTTGTGCTCAGATCATGCTGTTCTATAAACATGTGTGGCTGTAAACCTCTGGCATGCTCAGGGCTTCTTATGTAACCCAGGTGTAAGTTTAGGCTAGTGTACTGCACAACTAAATATGCACTGTAGCAATTGCAGCTCATCACCTCAATGGCAAGGCATGTGTAATTCAGGCTAGTATGAATACAGTCCTCCAGCATAGAATACAGAAGCAATACTATGAAATGTCTTTTCCCATGTAACAAATGCACAATCTATTCCTAATTTCAGCCAAAGTGCAGCCAATGACTACTCTATAAAAAAAGTACATATCTTACAACAAAAACCTATTAAAGGAAGCTGCCAGTAGTGGATTGTATAAAACATATAACAGGTTAGCATGTTGCAGTCATAAGACATTCTTCTGAGCATAGCATAAGGATCAGCTTTATATTGGAATTAATTGTTACCACTCTAAATCTATACTTCATCTGAAGCCCAGAAACAACCATTTCATGGGTCTGAAATGTCCACACTATCCTATGCAAGTCGTGTTCAAAGTCTTCGATGCACACTGTGCTTTAACACTAAGGTTTCAAACCAAGTATTGCTGGTTGAGCTCTGGACAGTCATCATGTGACACTAAAATGACTCCATTCTCTCAAGGTAACTTCTTTTGTTGCTGTAAAATCACATAACTGGCCCCATTATTTTTGTTTTCTTCCCAGCATTCTGAAGTCTTTGAGTCTAAAAACGTGTAATGTCAAGATGCTAAGGGTGTGACAGAACTCTCTTGTGTGATTAGCTAAAATTGCATGACCTGTGGCATCATGTCTTTGTGGCCCACCTTTTCTGGTGCTTAAGACAAAGTGCTTTCCAGAAGTCAATTTCCTCATCTTTGGAGGAGAATTTGGGTATCGCATTTGCATCCATGGCAGATAAACCTGCGAGAAGATTATAATTGGGTTAATAATGATCACAATTATGGAAACTTTTTTTTTTCCATTTGGGCTACAAGTTAATATAACATACTACCAGTCCTCTACCACAATCACAATCACGTTGTACCACTGAGTCATTTAATGGTCAGCTTACATCTGCACTGCAGTGCAAGTCTCTGCTAAATCAATAGGACCAAACATGACCCCCGTACAACCATGCTGTATTAAACTGTGTCTCTACATGCACACATGACCCTTCAACTATAGATCAACCAGATGTACAACTTTTTACAATTCCATATAATTTCTGTGCAAGTATTAAGCATCCGTCTGGATGTGCACTCATCAGGACACATTTACTGGAGCAGTACATCAGAATCATCTAGACTGTACAATATGTGGGTAATACAGATCAGCAAACCTATGGTCATATCTTTACTCCTGACCCTGAGAAAATAAACCCCAACACACTAACAGGATTAGTGCTATTTTTCATCCACAAATTAATCCTGTAGTGTAGGACTACTACTAACACAATGTCCAGCAGCAACAATAACATAATAATAATAATAACATAACATAATAATAATAACTTATAAGAACTAAGGCTAGCTACAATTTAAAATCATAATTTTAGGTCTTGGACATACTTGCATGCTAGCTAGCCTACGCCTGAAATCCAAGGAAAGTAGAGCAAGCTAGTTATATAGGTAACGTTATTTTATAATCAGTACTGATAGTCTACCCATTTCATTAACACCTTCAGTTATGAAGCAGAACAACTAAATAGGAATTGTCATCAGCAAACAGACTATATGTGTTCAGCTAAGTATATTTTCCCAGATCTGACTGGGGCGTGTGATTACACAGTGGTAACTTAGCTAGCTGTGGACAGATACCCAACTACCCAGCTACACTAGCTAGGGTCAGAAACAGCTCGAATTGAAACACTACAAATACGACAGTTATAACCTAGCTAGCAATGCTAACCGCGCTCATCTTAACTGAGGCGTTTAAAACCACAACCAGTGGATGGTGTTGAACCGTGTTGTCCTCGTCCCTCACTTCTTCTTCACAGCTACCGTCGCTAGCTAGCTGGCTGGACAACAACAAATGTTGACCGTCGGTTATCAAGCGACATGTCCCGAAAGACACACTGTTGGTCAAACGTACCTTGGCATGTCCAGCTTCTGCCTTTATCCGGGACGCCGTGTGTCCGAGAGCAGCCCGGAGCAGCAGCGCCTTTCTGGGGTAGTGCTCGCTGCCTGCTCAAATCAGAGCCAGCCTGCCGTCAAAAATCTCCAGAGATAACTATGTGATATTCCTCAGTGAAGTAGTGCAAACGAGCTGTCTTTTAATTCTTTACATTTCCCCTCCTACTCCTAAATATACTTTAAAATAGTCGAGTAGTGCTTATTGTCGTTGTAAATAACGATTTTAAGATTTCAAACTTCTTGAAGAATACTGTTAGTGAGTCGCCCCTTGTTGCCTGAACCGACAACTCCTAACATTATTTGGATTGTAGATGGAGATGTAAGTGCCCAAGCACTGCTGAACGGTTATTGTAGTTTCTCGGGTATTTATTTCTCTAAACCAGAACGAAATGGGTGAATGAGACCATAAGGCCCAGGAAGGCCAAACTTGGCAGAAAGCTGTGTACATACGGTATACAGTTATCTGCGAACCACCGTGGCCCAATACAAGCGCCCTCAGTGGCCCGAAGAGGGCGCTGCGTTAAACCCTTAGCCCATAATTTTTGTAAACTAAAATGCTTTATTTTGTGAATCCTGGGCTCCTGGATATTGCTGAGATGCAAAACACCAAAACAAAGCACAAATGATGATGTAAATGCATCAGTAGAGAGTGCTATCACAGCCATACTGTGCAACAGCAAGGTGCAAAGACAAGCTAAAATGTACAGTACTTGGGCCATGTAGATAGGTGAATACAGAAATGCCAAGTCACCTCCACAGTCGATGTTAAATGTGTGTACAAGTATGATTTCAGTTGTTCCTTCAAATAATTAGCATTGCCCATGTAGGTGATACTATAAATAGATTTCCTCGCCACATTAGAATTTTGTTTTCCCTACATTTAAAATTGTAGGGACGATATTTTCTATATACCAGAACACATTTATGAAAAAAATAGGAACTAATTGAAAAGATATATAAATATGCAAACGAGAACAGTTCTTGGTTTTGGAAAAAAACACCATTACATTGTTTTCCTACCCCGAGTGAATGATTCGTTTATCACCACATAAATGACTGGTCTGGGGAAATGGAACCTTTCATTACATTTAAGTCTTTGATCATATTTTCTAGTACCATAGTGATAATTATCAAGTAAAGCCATAGTAAATAGTGAGTAATGACAAAAGGAGTCACACCACACAAATAGTTGTTATTGGTACTACAGAGAGAGAGAAAGAGAGAAAGATATATGTATAGAGGTAGAGTGATACACACACGCACAGACACACACACATATATATATATATATATATATATATATATATATATATATATATATATATATATATAGAGAGAGAGAGAGAGAGAGAGAGAGAGAGAGAGACAGAGAGAGAGAGAGAGAGAGACAGAGAGAGAGAGAGAGAGAAAGAGATAGAGATATATACAGAGAGATAGAGAAAGAGTATTTTTTAAACATCTTAGCCTTTATGTATCATAGTGTGCCAGGCACCCACCCACCCAGTCTGAAGGGCACGCCCACTGACACCCCCCCCCCCCCCCCCCCACACGCACACATACAAACACACACACACACACACACACACACATACACACACACACACATACAAACACACACCCACACACACACCCACACACACACACACACACACACACACACACACACACACACACACACACACACACACACACACACACACACACACACACCATTTGCTCAATCCCCTGATTACTAATCTCGAGTGCCTGGGCCTTGTTGGTTTCTTTCGTCCTCTCCATTATTCAGCACCATAGATACTCTCGTGCAGTTTGCTTGGCCGTACAGTGCCAGAGATGATGCATCATTGTAGGTTCTCGCTCCCCTGTGTCTCCTCTGCGTCTCCTACGCACTTCGACTCATTTCTGCCTGTGTGTTTTCTCTTAGTCTGCTCCTTACTGTGCACATTTGTTTCTTTATATTAATAATGGAGAATAAAGAGGCTGCTTGACTGAGCTCTCCCTTGACTGAGATCTCCCTCCCTCTGAAGACGCTGAAGAGGTGAACACAGTGGGAACTGTGTGTGTGTGTGTGTGTGTGTGTGTGTGTGGTAGAGATGTAGGGAAGTGGTGGAATCAGTTCATAACAGAAAAAGTAAATGTCTAAGTCATTACCTTCATTCCCATTCCACGGGGTTCCATAGTTGTGAGAATGTAGAGCAGTTCTTCTTGTTTGAGTTGATTTGCTCCCATAGCAACAACTAGAAATACAAACAAATATTCCATTAATGCATATACAATGTCCAATGTGGCAATGCTTTGCCACTGGAAATGACAAATCCTTAAACCATACAGTCCAAAGGTGTTCAACAAACCATTCAGCAAGTTGTATCTTGATTTCTCCAATGTAAATACAGTAATGTAATTGCCAGTAATACAGCAGACAGTTCCTGGAGTAACATATGAAGAGGAAATGGGAATTGAACCTTTTGTGCTAATTATTTTAGAGTCCATGTTAATATATGTGCATGTAGCACATCTAGAGCGGTTGGAGGTTACAGTGACTCTACTAGTGACAAAATGCAAATGCTCTTCAGACTGAGAGCTCAGAGCCTTGCAGGCTTTTGAATGTGAAGAGATGTACTGGAGTTAGTAAAGAGAACCTGTACATTTATAATAGATTGTGTTATTTAAACAAGAATTTCCAGACTTAATTGAAACATCCAAAAAAATGAATCCTCAGGCCAAGATGTGCATGTGTATTCCATGGGTGTGTCACGCTTCCTGAACTGCACTCTCTTCCCTAGAATCCACCTGTGAGCAGCTCTCCCATCAGTCAGTGGAGATCCTCCAACCGACACGCGCTCGCCAGATCCACCTCTCGTGATTACTGTTCCATGTCACTTGTTCCTCATGTGTTCCCTCTGTTTAAACCTGTTTGTGTCCCTCTTGTTTTGTGTAGCACTGCCATGATTACTGCAGGTGTACTGTGTTTTTTTCAGTTTGGCTTGCTGGTTATTAATGTTCAACCCTTGCTTGGTGTGATTCATTTACCCCTGTGTCTGCCCTTCATTCTGTGGTTGCCTCCTCCCTGGTTTCTCATCTCTGCCTCGCTAACAACTCTGACTCTGAATTTTCCAGGTGCAAATACCTGGCGAATGTCTGTGAGTGTCTGGCTCTGTGTCTGTTCATTACAGGGTGGAACGTGGTGGAAAAAGAAAAACAAACTACCAAGTGGAGGTCTTCAAAGTGCCTGTAACAAAAATATTATCAATGTATCTGAGAAATACTAAAAGTACTAGTCCAGTATATTGTTTTAAAAATGTTCCTCAACAAACCCAACAAAGAGGCTTGCACAGGATGATCTCATGTTGGGAACCACAGTAATGCCTCTTAGTTCTGAGTAGTACTGCAGCAAGTTAGAGATGAGTCAGTTCAGAGTTCATAGATATTCTGACAGTCTTGCGTAAACATCTGTGGGAGGGTTCTTCTCAGATCAACAGCTCTCAGACCATCTTCATTAGGAATGACCTTCTATTAACTTTTAAATGTCCATTGAAAAAAGTAGGTAGTTGTCAGGTAGTGTTTCAGGCATTCAAGGAATTAGAGAAAGTGTCGAACATTTGCTGTAAGGACTGAGCAGTTGATTGGAAAATGTCATCTAGAAACTGGGTTATAATTTCCTGGACATCCAGGACTGTCTAACTTATGAATCTTAGGGAGAGGAAACAACCAACTACAGCAGGGATTATCTGCGGTGAGATTGTGTGGAATTGGTGAAGTGCCCTGCTGAATGGTATAATTAAATCTAGGATTGAATGGAGGTCTACAACTGGAGTGATGCAAGAGCTATTCTGCCTGTGTAGTAACAGGAACTTGCATAATTGTTTTCCTCTGCCCTTTTATCTTTAAATAAGCCACCCCTTTTGCATTAAATTCTAAATCTCCTTATTTTGTAGATCACATTTTTAGTAGTAGTGAATTTTGTTAGTAGCTTCTTATTGCAGGTACTTAAAAATAAATAATTATATATTTCACTAAGTCAGTGCGTGTGTGTGTATATAGTATTCCTGTCTATTTTTTGTTATAAGCATATGTGTGTGGTGAAGCTGAAGTTGATTCCACTCCATAGCTTTTACTGAATATTGAGTTTTTGCAGCCATCTTTGGTTCAACGCCAGGTTGTCTTTAGTAATTTACTTTTACTACCTTTCAATATTGAATTCTTTTTTTTAACAAGGTTTTTGATTCCTTTTGTAGTCGACACAAAAAGAAACACAAACATAGAAAAGGTACTGTGTTAGGCAGTGGATCATTTATGAGCTGGATTAAAAAGAGCTGCAGTTTGATTGGCCAGTCATGGTGCAGTTGTTGGTTCATTTGCCCCTTTCTGAGCACCTGTGGCTGTTGGAGCCCCTGTGCAGCTCTGCAGGCAGCCGTAGTGAGAGGAAAAAGCACTTGTCATGGTGATTAGCAGTGTTAAAAAAAAAACCTTTTAATGTTTCACACTTAGAATGCTGGATGTACATGAAATAAACTAAAATAAAATTCCACTTAAAAAAAAATGATAAATTGTGAAACCAAGAAAAATTGACTGTTATATTTACAAACAAAACATGTACACCCTCCAAAGATCAAATAATAGCAATATTTCACAGCTGTAAAGCCTATGAACATGACCCTCTCCTGTAGGCAGTGTGGCCCCCATGGCCCCTATTCCTTGTTGCCTCGATAGGTGATGTTGGTGAAAGTGGATGTTGCTCCTTTGTAGAGAGGGTTGTGGCCCTAGAACCGAGACAGGTCAGAAAAGAAGACAGTGTTTGAGACTGCAGCCCAGGCTCACACCTGACCGACCCAGTCATCTTCACAGGGTCTAAAGTGGAGGAGCTATGCAGTGGGTACTGGAAGCCAGATGTGGTCATGATAGTCATGTGGGAGTGTGAGGCTACACATCTCTCCGGGACAGCCTAATTATCATGGCATCATTTCAAAGCCCAAAGTACCCTGGGGAGTGGAGGCGTTCCTTTGTTCTGTAGGCAAAACAACATGCCACAGCAAACAATAAAATCATACCACCCACATCTATGATTTACCGGGCTGCTCAGAAATAGTAATGTCTGCGTTTGTAATTTTGTGAGCAGGGTGGTTGTGTGTGTGTGTGTGTGTGTGTGTGTGTGTGTGTGTGTGTGTGTGTGTGTGTGAGTGTGTGTGTGTGTGCATATTTTCTGGTTCAGCCCATGTTTGTGTGCATGCAGCCCATCAGCCAAGTTGGTGTTGGTGGCTGGATGAGACGTATTTGCAGGTAAAAGTAACAGAGCTCATTCTAAGTGATCGTGTGCACGCTGGCAGGGCGCCGGGCTCACCGTGTCCCACTTGGCTTGGGCCCGCTCCTCCTCAAACTTGGCAAATTCACGGCGGTCATTGATAGTGACCAGCAGCTTCCAGATGAGCAGGGAGACCAGGCCCAGGACCAGTATTGCTCCTGCCACCGAGAGGAGCACCACCAGGATGTCCGGGCCTTTAGGGCAGTCTGGGGGAGAGGTTGGGTGAAGAGTCATGCAGAAACAGCTTGGCTAGTAAATCTAACATGACAATGTACTAAGAACAGCTTTTTGGCATACACATATACAATATCTCTAAATACTAAACGCTGACTCTGAATACTAAATGACACAAAGGCTCCTGTACGATTTCACTCCTTAGCTGATATCCACCATCTGTCAGTCTCTATATGCCCCTTTATCCTTCCTGTCTGATTACATGGTGCCTACAGTGCCATGTCAGCGTGTTGCACAGTAGCCTGATGCCGTTTATGGCCTCACTCTGCCACTCGGGCTCCTGTGTGTGCTGCAGCGCTGTGTGTGTTGTGTGTGTGTGTGTGTGTTGTGTGTTGTGGGTGTGTGTTGCTGAGTAATTAATGGGGTACATGTTGAACATGTGGCTCTGTTAAAGGAAAGGGCCAGACTCACTGCAGGCTCCAGGCTTTTACAGGCCTCATGACCCACACACTGCCTACGGGCTTGAGCAGGAACATTCTCTCTCTCTCTCTCTCTCTCTCTCTCTTTCTCTCTCTCTCTATCTCTGTCTGTGTGTCTCACACACACATGCACACACATGCACCACCACCACCTTCACAATAGACTATGGACAAATAATTTGTCCTGAAATCTATATTTCTTCATTCTTATTTGTTATATCACAGGAAAAGCAGAACTCTAGATCACACAGCATTTAGTTACACACAAAAACATTGTCATCCAACCAGCAGATGCTGTTGCATTCATGGGTCCTGCATATGTTCTTGTTTTCCCCAGTTTGTTTGGACCTTTACCTGGCTCTTTCACCACATACAGAACAGACTTCCCACTGTTGTCCTCGTAGTACTGGAACCTCTGCACACAGTCCTCCTCATCCTTGTAGGTGCAGTTCACAGCATTCTTATCATGAAAGACTGTAAAAAAGCGGAAAATGAACAAATTACACTATCTCCTTGAGACATTCAGGACTAATCTAACTTTAGATTAGTACAGAGCACCATACCCAGATCATCAACCAGTTGGATTTCATCTCTGCAAATCCGAGCACAGCTACCATCCTCAAAAAACTTCCCTCTTTTAAAATGCTGACACTCCACACAGTCCCTTTAGAAATTGGAAAGCAATCAACACAATCTCTATAGATATCAGAAAACAACTGGTACAAGCACTCAATTTCATTTTAAAATTTATAATTTCTGCATAGGTGAGGACCCAGGAAATATCTAAATTCTGTAGTTCAGTGTAGCCTGATCATCTGATTTCATGTTTAGAATTAACTAATCATTTCATTTTAAAAGATACAATCTTGGTGTCACCAGCATGCCTTGATTTGTGTAAAACAAAGTGTAAAATCAAATCTGCACGTAATGTTACTGCAAGACAATCACTATGGTTATGTATAAACGTTATACCTGAAGTTTCAGTTTGACAGGACAGTTTGACAGTTATGTAAACACTCATAGCAGAACCACCTCAAGCAAATGATACTGTACATCTGGCTAAGCGGTTTCAGCTTTCTGTCTGTTGAGAGTAAAGCTTACTTAAGCTTCACAGAGCACAAGAATGGCTCAGTTTATGTCAGATGGGGAGAATTCCTAGTGAAAGAAATTTGTAATTTATTGGAATTTGGAATGGTAAAAGTCCAGGGCACACTTTGCATATGTACTGTATATTATGTGTTCTGAAGAACAACATTAACCTACTTAGAAAGAAACAAGTTATAGGTTCCCTGGGCCTTTAAATAACTGGTATGTATAAGAGGAAGAAGTAGCTCATGATTATGTGTTCACTCACTTTTTCATAGAGCAGGCGTCAGGACAGGTGGGACACTTGTCACAGGTGGATCCATAGGCACCAGGCTGGGTACACTCACACATCCCACACACACACTGGCCACGGCCACTACACAGCAGACCCAGGCTGGACATGCAGGTGTCTGTGCGGCTGGAGCAGTTACAGTTCTCGCCAGTCCAGTCAGGGTCACATTGGCAGAAACCACATGAGCAGATCCCATGACCTAAGGAACGCAGAATTAACGCTTAATTATGTAAGGACTAGAATGGTGAGAGTAGTGGTGTGTTGCCAGTCAAATTCAGGGTGGCTGAGGTAACCGATATCTTTGAAATTAATCAGAAGACAGCAAATGTTGCTCAAGCCTTGTGTTGATGATTTAGTGACACCCATAGCCTTGTCTAACACGCAGAACGGTTTCATGGGAACAGGGTTTGGACCTGTAATGTTTTCTATGAAAACGTATGTCTCTGTGTTAAGAAAGCCTTCCACGCTTGAGGAGAAGCAGAGCTTTCTACTGCATCTATGCAATCTTTATGCAGGTTACACACTGTTGTCCCAGGTATAGATTGCAGCTCATGCCAAAATACATCAGTCTCCAGTATATCTGTATATTTCAATATACAGTATATCAAAAGCAGAATCTGGCTGTTGAGAAATCTGTGGAATTTATGTGAATAAGCAAAATTATTTTCTCTTTCATTAACATTTAACTTTTCACAGAACACAGAGAAAATAGCAAGACTGGAAGGACTGACAAGGAATATAAGACAATATATAACGCTAATGTCTGCATGAATGCATATTTACCACAGTTTTCAAAACATTCTTCACTTCCTTTTGAGGATAAATCCAGAACATCAGGAAACCAGAAAAAATGAACACAATGGGCATATCTAGAAAAAACACCCCCCAAAAACCAAAAAATAAAACCAGCCTGTACCCAAAGACAAACATTTCACTGCCTGTAATCACCCAGGCCACAGAAAAACAAGCCCGCTGAAATGATTCCAGCTCAGTCAAGCCAGACAACAGTCTGTTCCTTCACCGGGCCAGCTATTTTTGTGCTCTGACATCATCAGTGCATGACAATGCAGTAAGGCATTTTTGCAATAATCACTGGGCTTTAGGGAATAGAGTAAATAGGGCCTTACTTGTGGTGTGGTAATGGGGCTAAGGGAGTGAGGTTGTTTTAAAGGAAAACACAGCGAAGCACTCTGTTACTTAAAGTCAGACATCTCTACACTGCCGACCACAGCAGGGTAGTTAACACTTGACAGGAACATGAAATGGTAGCCAGCCATGTTTCTCCCTATGGCACATGGCCTGAAGCGCTGGACCGTGACCCTGCCCATAACACCCCCCCCCCCCCCCCACATATAACCCCTCCCTCAGTGATCCTGCCCATAACTCCTCCCCCGCACCCCTGGCAGTCCAGCAATCGCCTGAGCCCGCACACACCTCCACTCATCATGTTCCCTTCGCAAAAGCAGCTGGCTCGCACGACAGAGCCAAAAGACATCCAGTGTTATTGCAAGTAATTCCTCACACATGAGGTCCTCATGAAACACGGGAGGGTTCTGCACCGCGAGGGCACTCCCCAACTTAGACCAGCTATACCAGCAGAGGGGCGCGAGAAGTAACGGGGAGTAACGACGGCCAAAAACGCTGCGCCGTATCGGCTGAGAGGCCACGCGTGCGGGGTAGAAATAAACACAGTAATGACAAACACATGGCCAGATGCCTCGTACCTGAGCAGAGCTCTCCTTTGTACCGCAGGCAGCTGAAGTCATCACACTCGCACCTCTTGCCCCACACCTGGCCGAAGTCGTTGCTTCGGCACACGCACTGGCCGCACACGCAGTCTCCGCGGCCGCCGCACACCAGCGCATTGGGTCCGCTGCACGCGTCCTGCTCGCCGGGGCCGTAGTCGCCCTCCGCGCACTCGCACCGCGGGCCCAGACGTCCCGGGTGACACAGGCAGATGCCGCACTCGTAGGTACCATTGCCGTGATGGCAGACGGGGCTGCCGGGCTGACCTCTGGCCTGGCACTTACACTCGCATTCAAAGTGGACAGTGATCTGGAGCGTGTCCTTGAAGCCCACGGGCTTGATGGTAAAGGTCTTGCGCTTCTCCTTGGGGCAGCCCCTGGCACGAGCCTCCACACTGAAGGACACCTGCACGGACATGATGGACAGTCGCTTACGCTGTGCAGGAACAGACGTCAGATGTGGCAACAAACGCATGAGGTCACAACGAAGGCTTCTGACTGAGCAAAAATTGGTATTTTGTGTGTGTGTGTGTGTGTGCTTGTGTGCTGTGACTTTTAACCCCTCAAGTCCTGGTGATGAAGGTGGAAAAATCTTGATGTTATATGGAAGCGTTACATGGTGACTCACAGAGACAGGGCAGAAAAGTACAGGAAACAGACACAGCTGATACCCAGATATACTGAGTAAAATTACTGAAAACATTTCCCCACCCATCCTGTAACAGTGCATGCGTACGTGTGTGTGTGTGTGTGTGTGTGTGTGTGTGTGTGTGTGTGTGTGTGTGTGTGTGTGTGTGTGTGTGTATGCACATGTGCATGTGTGTGTGTGTGTGTGTGTGTAATCATTTACTAGGACAAAAAGCAGAGGCAACTACACCCACAAAACAATATGCAAGTCATCTATGTGGGTGAGTGTACACCAGAAAGGCTAGTTCTTCTGTGTTCTTCCTTATTTGGGGATGTGTGAGGACAAATTCCACAAACTGAACAACTGAACAAGGCAGAGTAACGTCATGCTTTCAGAGTACTTTGTGAAAGACATCCTTTCAGAGTACTGAAGCTGAGCAGCTAAAAAATTATATTCACACACACACACACACACACACACACACACACACACACACACACACACACACACACACACACATACACACACACACACACACACACACACACACATACACACACACACACGTATATTTATAGAGAGAGAGATTAACGTTATTCCTATATATAAAAATATAAAAAAGATATTAAAAATGGTAGTGAAGTAGGTAAGTGCCCAGTTTCCAGAGAACAAGAAAGGGAGGGAAAGAAGGAGTGTAAATGAAGAAAAGAACAAGTGTGAAGTGAGAGAAAAGGGCTCTCACTGTGTCTCCTCTCTTGAGCCCAGAGCATGACCTCAGCCCAGGAATGACCTCTCCATTCAGACACGTGGCACTGAAGGACAGACTCAACTCCTCGGGGACATTGAGGAGTTCCAGTTCAACCTTGGAGCGAATTTTCTGTGGTCACAAAACCATAAAAGAGAGAAGAGTCCATTCAATTTTGAAACTTTGCCCTTATACAACATTCATGTCAAATGGTACGTAAAGGTATATTTCAATATCATGTTAAAATGTTTGCACATACAGCGTAAGCGTCTTGAATCAGTTGAATCACATTGTGGGAGTCTTCTGATAGAAGGCCAACTGCTGTACCCGGAATCAGATCGCTGTAGTTCTGTGAAGCAGACAAGAAGGATAATTAGATATTGAGTATAAACATGAAATAAACTTGAAATAAATAAACATTTCAGCAAAAAATATATGCCTTTCAGTCAATATTGCAATCCATACCTTGTACAGTGGCAACACAGTCTCGGTTACTGCAAAGATTAGATTTATATTGTTCTCTGACATTTTCTCTGTGATCAGGGCCAGGGATGGGTAGTCCTAGAAAATATGAAAAAAACTCTTAATATTCATAAAAAAAAACTCCAGGAAGGCACTCTTGGAATTTCACTAGCCTATATGACTGTTGTCTTGCGCTGACAAGGATTAAGCATGACAAAGATGAAAATAACTGGAGGGACTGTACCATTGTTGTGGACATGTTGTAGATGTTGTCCGTGCCCACATGACACTGCCCATCGTTAGGCCGCACAATGCCTGCCAGTCGCCCGTCCAGTGCGATGTGGGACTTAGCGTCCGTGGTAAACACCAGCAGGTGAGAAGCACCTGGACGCCAGCCAATCTTCTCCTGGAAATGAGAACGGACAGTTTGCAAATTAAATACCATGATAGCTATCGGCTTTAGATCGCAACGTGGCCTAACATAGGAACTTTTAGAAATGGCTGACTTTGCACACAGCTGCTTGGAGGATGGCATCAAAGCCTCCCTCTGGGGTGTCCCTGTTCCGAGAGACCTTCTGCTTCTTCACCTCCTCTGTGAAGCGCCTCACTTCTTCCGTCAGTGACAGGATATGCCTGTAGCCAAACTGCGGCTGACACTTGTATTGGAACCTGTAGCCGTTGAAGATGAGAAGATGAGCCATTGTTTAGGTTTGCAGGTTTGTGACACGGGTTTGTTAGAGTAAAGTTTGCTAATATGGAGGGAAGCTACACACTGGCTTTATGATTGGACAATGCTGACAACATGGAGAGACAGCCCATGGTAGTCATGGGACAAATAGCAGGCCTGTTTGGATGAGCTCAGTCTGGACAAGAGTGCCTGTCTGACATGGATCCTCTAATGAAACCACTGAGTCATCACTTAAATGACTACACTGAGGCAAGACTTTAATCATTACATGTATGGTGATATGCTGTTAGATGCATTTTGGTTATGTCACCTAAAGGATGGCAAATACACACAGTGTTAAACCCAACACATCAGGCGTGCAGACATCCCACTACATTTAAACAAACACCACAATCTGCCATCTAGGAAATCCAGGTTCTGGCCTTGCGGGTCACTCACGAGTAGCATGGGTTCTTCACGGCCTCGGGTGGAGAGATGTACATGTATGGAGACAAGGGTTTGTCCACGAAGGCTCCAAAGCCCATGCATAGATTGCTGGTGGTTTTGCTCATCTCCTCCGCAAGCCTTTTCCCAAGAATCACCAGCTGAGACAGGTCGTCTTTCATAGAGAAGGAGAGGTCCATCAGGTAGTACAGGTCCACGGGGTAATCCTCCACCTGACGCACCTGCAGCGTGAAATGCTGGGAGTCATCTAAGCAAGACAAGACACAAATGGTAGAGGGAAGAGTCCTGAGAGTCGGTAACTTACAAACTGTTGCAATGGTCCATATATCACGACACAAAGCAGGTGCACCAGATGTGACGCGTGAGCTGTGTACAGTTTCTCCAATGTTGCATCCCTTGGTCCTGATTAACCGTGGCCCCGTCGTTTGGAGTGTTGAATTCGGGTAGGGTTGGACTCACCGGGTCTCAGTGTGATGTGCAGTTTCTGGGGTTGGATCTGTGTGACATCGGTGGCACCAGAGGCTTTGTCACTCAGAGGTCTGTTCTCTTTGACCAAAAGCTGGCTGGTAGGGTTCTCCAGAGCTCCTTTCTTGCATCCAGCCTCTATAAGGTTCCTCCTCAGGTCACAGCGGGAGGCGCCAGAGGAATTTAGCCCAAACTCCTAATATGACATCATGGGTCCTCACAGTGTTTGAAAATATTCCTCAAATAATATATTGTTTTATATGAAATATCATTACATGACTAGTGACAAGACATATGAAAACAATATACACGAATACACAGCTATCCAAGACACAGTAAAATAATAATTATTTTAGCTGCATTTGTCCCAGAAAAATAATCTAACTAAATTCTGTATATGGACTCATTGTGTGGTAATGCCTAGTGACGTATATAAGTAGGGCACATCTCTGAAACATGTTGAAATGGCTTGACAAAGGTGGTGTGTCACACACTTCTTGGAAACACCAGGCGCAGGAACGGTGCACTGATAAACACTGCTGGCATGTACTGGCTCCTCGAGACGTACAGATATTGGAGCCTGAAAGAAATATGAATATTGATTGTTCTTGGCTCATCATCATCACACACACACACACACACACACACACACACACACACACACACACACACACACACACACACACACAGAGCATTGTAGAACATATATTTATTTTTTATTTATTGTTGAGTCTTGAGATGTACTCCAAACTCATTCCATATAACATTCTCAAGGCATTACATTATTCCAGTTACATGTGGATAAACAGATGTGACAAAAAATGACGCAAACCCATAAGCATAACACTCACATGCATTTGTGGGAGCTCTTATGGAATTAGAGACCACTAATCAGAACTGAACTGTCAAATACACGATAAAGGTTGAATAAATACAAGATCGGCTCCTGCCAAGATAATGTTCTACAATCTACAGGCGTGGAACCGTCTATTGTAAAGGGATGAGTGCACCAGGAGTACAAGAACTCCAAACAAAAAAGTGGAACTGCAAGACAAATATTAACTACACACAAACCAAGTAAAACAACTTTATCATGCTTTTCAGTTCATTAGGTTGTTTAGTTTAATGACTCCTTGGTTGTGCTACATTTTAGAACAAGGACAGTTTTTCAAAAACACTAAAGCACATTATGTAGCACATCTGGAGCTGTTGGTCAGCATGTGGTGTTGTTAATCAGTTACCTAACAGGTCGACAATGTCCCAAACTACCAAAGCTGTTAAAATAAAACTAGATACATTTAGATCAAAACAAAAATGGAAAAATTGAGACTCACCTAAAACACAATCTGTTATTAGTAAAAGGAGATAATAAATCCATACAAACGCCGGTAAAACTGTCATTTTATATGTGTGAGGTCAAATCGCCGCTCCTCATCCGCGCCGTCTCCACCTGGCTCACCTTGTCCTTCTGCGCGAGGAAACAAGCAACAGCAAAAATGAGAAAACTTGCGAGAAGTTCCCCAGGAAAGCAAGAGCGAGGTGGGGCCACTGACAGTTTGAGTGGTGGTAGTTTTGTTTTGTTGGATCATTCATGAGTTAGCAAAATGATTGGCTAATTTTGTTTTAGGTAATATTTTAATCTCCAAGGAATTAAAAATGTATTTCTACAAAATACAATTATTTATTTGTTTACCCAAATAGCAATTTTTCCAGTGTTCGCGTCTGAACATTTTCGGTACATTGTGGTTAGTTTTTGACCACTTGAAAACGTTTCGATTCGGAATTGGGATATTTAGGACATGGAGGGACGATCTAGCAATAAATACACAATACATACTGTTTACTATAGCCTACAGATAATAAATACACAGACTACTGTATAATGTCTGCACCGAGCACAACTATAAACAAAGCAAATTAAACTACTTTTTTATTTTGCATAAAAGGTGCTTGCTATCTTGCTATCAGTTGAAAATGTGACACATATGCATAACAACTTTGCAAAATAACGTTTTTCACTACGTAGGAGGTTCAACACAGATTACAATTCACTGCCTTAGGTATTGCTACAGTAGGCTTGACGGTGCTTAGAGACATGTGCCTCGACAGCGCCCCCAAAGATTGACCATGAAAGTACAGATAAAAAGATAAAACATTTAAAATGAAAAACTTTGAGGGCATTTTAAGGGCATGCAATTGAATCGAAGGGTGGATTCTAAGGTTGGGCCAATATTCTGTGCCATAATCAATTAACAATGGCTGACAGACACAACCCTCACAGTGTTCCCCACAGTGTTCCCCACCCTGTTCCCCACCCTGTTCCCCACTGTGTTCCCCACCCTGTTCCCCACAGTGTTCCCCACAGTGTTCCCCACCCTGTTCCCCACCCTGTTCCCCCACCTCTTCTCTTGCTCTTATAAAAAGCTGATCACATTTATTGCAAGTAATACAGTAAACAGCCCCTGCAGGAATGAATGAGAAGTTATAGGTGACGACAATTGATCCTTGTGTGCCAGTTATTGTGTCTGTAGCACATCTAGAGTGGTTGCAGGTTGCAGTACCACAGTTATTATTCGATTGGTCATTTATCTCACTCTTGATCAGCATGTCTTTGATGTTTTTGTTTGGTCAATGGGAAATTAGTGGAGAATATTTAAAAAAGGAAGCAGTCTCTGTGTCATCCTGGAGGATTCTTCTGTTTAAGTGTTAAATTAGCCAGTGTTTTATTTGTAGTATGATAAATCAGTATGATAATCAGCAGTGATTATTTATAGGTCAGTGTATCCACTCTTTGAACAAAAATAACATGAGCAAAGGATTTATATAAGACTTAAAAAAACACATTTTTGAAAATATTTCTTGAAAATAAGTCTTCATTCTCACTGCACATGCACCTCAGTCTTAGTAGATGTGAGTAAGAGATGGAGTTTTTGAAGGCCTTGGAATGTGAGGAATTGTACTGCAAACAGGAATGAGTGTCCACAGGTTTATAATACATGGTGTTATTTAAACAAGAATGTACAGACTTCACTGAAACATCCAAAAAGGTTCTCCTGGGTGTGCTGTATTCCATGTATATTCCATAACTGGGTAGAACTTGGAAAAGAAGTGAACAGTTGGAATTCTTCAAATTTGCATGTTGCAATACCTTCAGGGTGTAACCCACTTTGACCTTGGAACTTCAATCCTGTACTCAGCTCATATGTGTATGTGTACGATGCCAGCCACCTGGTTATGGCATTTCATGTATACTCTGCCTCCTAGCATCTTGGATCCCACTGTTATGTGTTGGATTGTCTCACGGGCATAACCTGCATTTGGGGTTTGTCTAGTGTGGCATTTCATTTCCTAGTCTATACTGACCTTGCATTCAAAACATGTTCCTGTGCTGCCATGATTTGTGCCTCTATGGTGACATTCAATCAGTTGACATTCAATCCAACAACTGGTAGGCTCCAGCAACTGGTTTTCCATTTTAGCCACTTCCACTATTTGCCGGTGCTACACAACATACAGGGTTTATCCTCCCATGATCTCATCATTTCCATTCTCCTCAGGTTGCTGCTGTCTGAGATATTTCCTAAGCACTTCATCACTTGGGCCCAACTGTCTGGTATCCTCCTGGACCTTGGTTGTTTCATCGTGCATAGTGGGTCTGATGCTCATTAATCCTCATTCCTCCACCTTCCACTTAGTGCACTTAGTTCCACTTAGTCTCATAGTGCTGGATTTAGGACTAAACCCTTCATGCATTGGGAGGATTTTCTATATGTTGTCAGTGGGTTCTATCTGCTCCTTTGACCTCTGTAGGAGCCTCACTCTTTGTAGGTATTTGACTGTAGCTGATTTCTTTGTGCACCGTTTATGATTCTCATTTTCCTGAGGGATTCCAAGGTACGTGTATCTGCCCTCAACATCTGTTCTAGCATGGTGGTATGAGCTCCTCTGTTCTGTCTCCTTGTAGCTGATCGACACATCTAACCAGACTTATCTGGTCCCAGTGACATTCTGATGTCATTACTGCATAGCTTGGTGAGATGAATTAGTGAGTTGATGTATGATTCACTTCTAGTATTTTGCCTGATGTCATCCATGTAGACATGTGATGGCTGATGGTTTGTTCGATTCCATAGTCAGTAACCATATCTTCTCTTGGTGATGAATTTACTGAGGGGGTTCAGATCTGTAGTATCTCCTTGGTAAATCCAATTGATGGTGACTCATGCTATTGGCCTGACATTGCCCTCTAAAGTTGACTTCCACAGCCCCATGGAGTTTTTGGTGAAGGCTATTATAATGCAGTTGATGTTATAAGGCCTTGAGCACTCTGGGCTCAATGTGTGGGACACTGAGTCATAAGCTTTCTTGTAGTCAATCCAGGTAGTGCACAGGTTAGAATGTCTGCTTTTTCAATCTCGAAGGACTGTCTTGTCCACCAGTAGCTGATGCTTGGTTTCTCTGCTGCTGTTCATGCCAGTGCCTTTCCGGGCCTCGTTAATTTGACCATGTGCCTACTCATCCTAGATACCTGACAGTAGCTTCCATGTCGTGCAGAGGCAGGTTATGTGCCAGTAGTCAGTTGGTACTGCTCCTTTCTGAGGGTTCTTCCGGATCAGGACTGCCTGACCTTCAGTTAACCATTCAGGGTGGGTACGATCCATTATCAGCGTCTTCACTTCAGTTGTGCTGAAGTCCACGTGCTCATGGAGTGTTGTTAGCTTCTTCGGCCAGGTAGACATGTCAGATCATGTCAGGTCATGTCAGGTCAGGTCAGGTCAGGTCAGGTCAGGTCAGTTCAGGTCAGGTCAGGTCAGGTCAGGTCAGGTCCAGCTTCTTCTTTGACATGTTAAAACTAAAGTAATAACAAGTGACTTTGTGGTTAGATAAACTAAAAACCATTTTTAAGATGGGCTTCTGAACCATGACTTGCAGTGAAGATATGTGCTTTAATCTTTACTGAATTATCCTTGAAATCATAATTTTTGCTGATACCCCCACCCCCACACACACAACATAGATGTATCTAACTTCAAACATTTTGGCTTGTGAATTTTGAAAACATTATGGCCCAAATATTCAGTAAATTATAAAGCTCAACAGTGATATATGTATGGATATCACTAGATGGATATAGTGGAAAAATAGACAGATGAGGAAGTGAGGAGTGCATAAAAAAAGAGATGCACACTTGTGTTTAGTCATTGCACCAAAGAGTGTCCTTTTGTCACAGGAAATTAAACAGCTAAAGAGAGGTTTCAACAAATCTGGACAGAATTGTACTGAATTTTATTCATTCATAGTCTCATACAGCATTCTTAAAATGACACGTGCAGCATGGCTGGAGCATCTAC
Source organism: Brachyhypopomus gauderio (assembly GCF_052324685.1). Classification (NCBI taxonomy): domain Eukaryota; kingdom Metazoa; phylum Chordata; class Actinopteri; order Gymnotiformes; family Hypopomidae; genus Brachyhypopomus; species Brachyhypopomus gauderio. The sequence continues at coordinate 15,113,326 of NC_135213.1, read as the reverse complement.
TCCAGATCAGTTTGACTAGGGCCATATCAATTACTCCAGATCAGTTTGACTAGGGCCATATTAACTACTCCAGATCAGTTTGACTAGGGCCATATTAACTACTCCAAATCAGTTTCACTAGGGCCATATCAACTACTCCAGGTTAGTTTCACTAGGGCCATATCAACTACTCAAGATCAGTTGGACTAGGGCCATATTAACTACTCCAGATCAGTTTGACTAGGGCCATATCAACGACTCCAGATCAGTTTCACTAGGGCCATATCAACTACTCCAGATCAGTTTCACTAGGGCCATATCAACTACTCCAGATCAGTTTCACTAGGGCCATATCAACTACTCCAGATCAGTTGGACTAGGGCCATATCAACGACTCCAGATCAGTTGGACTAGGGCCATATCAACGACTCCAGATCAGTTTCACTAGGGCCATATCAACTATTCCAGATCAGTTTCACTAGGGCCATATCAACTACTCCAGATCAGTTTCACTAGTTCAGCGTTAAATACTTTGGTTTCCCTAGCTCTTGTAAGGTTGGTCAGGCAATTCCAAAATCAACATAAGAATTTTACATCCTTCTCTACTATCATTCAATATTATTTGAGATCAATCAAATATGCTTTTCCATATGTCTACATAAAAATAGTTACATAACGAAACAATCACCTGAAATGTTAGGTTTAGGTTTTTGTTTTATGCTTTAAGTCACGGTGAGCGAGCCTGGAAGTCACCAAAGGGTGCGAGTGCGCACTGACACACCCACACACACGCCCACTTCAGTGCGCCACACACCCAGACACACCCAGTCACTCCCCCGGTCTCAAACACCTCATTACTAACACCTGGCTACCACTAATGCCCTCAGCTTAAAAGCCCACAGGTCATGCAGTCCGTGCTGCACATTGTTGAGAGTACCCTGCTCTCTGGAACTCCGCTGACACCACTGGACTTCCTCTCTGGACTTGCTGAGTGCCACCCTTATCTTCATTGTCACCATTTGGTCTGAGTATTTCTTTTTTGAGCACCATGGACAATAAAGCTGTTAGTCCATAGCCCTTGCCCCCTGTTGCCTCTACCCCCACATCACTCGTTATTATAACTTCTAAAGTTATAATATATTATATTATAATATAATATTATTTTAAGTTCTAAAGTTGTGCATACAGACATTACAGAACTTGGAAGTACAAAAGGTTTTCAGACCTGTGACGCTCGATAAGGAGGCACGACGAACGTCAAACTGTGCAACGAATAACTTTTATTGTGCAACACATACAAGACAGGGGAAAATACATTAAACAACAGCACGTTGACAAACACACACACAGGTACATGAAACACGAAAGGCACAAAAGGGAAAAGGAGATTGGGGAACAACAACGGGACAGACAAACAGACAGGTACAGGCAGCCATGGGCCCGCTCTCCCTGCCAGCAAGCCTGCAGCCAGCGGCGCAAACCCCCCTGGGGCAGCAGGATAGACCGAAGGCGCAATCCCTCCGGTCGGGATAGTTCCCCCAGCGCACACAGCGCTGGGTGTTGCTCCGGGCGCACCTGCGCCCTCCTGCGGTGCTCACGGTGCTTCTGCCGCTCCTCCAGGCGCCGCCGGAGGACCCTTCTTTTGCCGCACGCTGGCGGCTCTACGAGGCAGCGCTCTTGCCGCTCCTCTGGGCACCACCGGAGGTCTTCCCTGTCGCCTTGTGCTGGCGGCTGTACGAGGTGGCGTTTTAGCCGCTTCTCTAGGCACCACTGGGGTTCGTTTCTTTGGCTGCGAACCGGTGGCTGTTCGAGGAGCCCCTGTCGAAGCCCTCAACCTCCACTCCTGGCCGCTGGCAAAGCCAGTCTCCCCTCGTACCTCTCGGGGTAGCGGCTTCTCGTCCCTTGATGTCTCCATCTCCTCTTCCTCGGAGAGCTCCTGGTCCACAGCCATCGGCTCCTCGGAGTCCGGATAGCGCGACCAGCTCATCTCGCTCCCCTCCAATGGAGCACACGGGACCTTCTCTCTGTCTGGGCACCCCTTCTCCGACCTAACGGTCTCCTCAGAGCAAACAGAGAGGCTTTCTTCCTCCTCGCCGTAAGAGGCGGTGGGCACCGAACACTCTGATGGCGGTGGGCTGACGCCTTCTTTCCCACCGTAGCAGATGGTAGGAACGGAATACTCAGACGGTGGAGGACTGATATCGTCCTCTCTCCCGCCGTAGCAGACGGTGGGAGTGGAATACTCAGACGGTGGAGGACTGACGTCGTCCTCTCTCCCGCCGTAGCTGACGGTAGGAGCGGAGTGCTCGGACGGCTTATAGCTGGCTCCTTCATCCGTCTCCTCTTCTCCCGACTCTTCACTCCCTGTGTCGAGCTCGGGAGGGGTCGCAGCTACCATACCCGCATACACCACCAGAGGGCCCTCTTCGCCCTCATCACCGCTTGCTGGGGGGGAGGACTCCCTTCTCAACGCGCGGAGACCTTCTCGCCATGCAGCTTCAAAGAATGGGTCCTCTCTCCACTCCTCCTCAGGGTACGCCGGGGGTGGAGAGCAGTGACTCCCCTCCCACACCCTCTGTGCGGCCAGCCAGAAAACCTCAGCCCCTTCCTCGCTTTCGGCCGCCAGAGCCTGACGCAGCAGGTACGCACTAACGGGCTCCTGCTGCTTCACCCCTACTGGGACGGGGGTGTCGTGGTGGCGTGCAGGGGAAGAAGAGTGGTGGTGTTTCGCCTTCTTCTTCCCTTTCTTACGCGCAGATGTGTAACCCGGCATCTTCAAGGCTCGTCTTTCTGTGACGCTCGATAAGGAGGCACGACGAACGTCGAACTGTGCAACGAATAACTTTTATTGTGCAACACATACACATGAAGCTCCGTGCGGAGTGCAAACAGAAAGCACACCTCTCACACAGGCACGAAACTTTAGACAAAGACGAGCACAAGACACTGCGCGAACGCACATTAAATAGGTGATTAACACAGACCCTCGTGATCTCGAGACAAGGCACAGGTGATACTACGAACACGCTCACGGACAACCCACACCCACGGAAGTACTAATATGGACATAACAGCACGCAGACAACATAGCGGCACGCCCACAGGGAAGGGTCCAGGACTGTCACCGTAACAAGACCACTGTAGGGTATGTTCAGTGTGAGAGAAATATGTGCAAGCACCTGACTACTTTGAAATGAAATTTTTCTACCTTGAAATGAAATAATTCTCCACGAAAATGTTCTAAAAATAATCTAAAAATAATCCATTCTTTAAATATCAGTTTGTCATATACTAGGTGATGTAAACGAATAGGTCACTTACTACCTGCCAATGGGAACCTTTCTCCCTAGTTTACATCATCACCAGTGGTTCCTGCCTGATCACCTTACTGATTGTCATTTTTAGCTTTCATTTAATGCTTATTTAATTGTATTAAATTGTATCAGAAAATTGTAGAATGGACTAATTTGTAACAATCAACCTTCTAGACATTCTATTTTAAACACAAATTAAAATTACTTTATACAGACTATTTAGAAAATGGAAATGAAAGGAAATTTTAGGAAAGGAAATATTAAAGATCATTAGAGATAAAAAAAATAATATAAATAAGTTATATAAATGAGCTATACCAATGTTTTACAGATTTTGGGACTTTCTATTATAATTCTCAGAAAATATTATGTATATTATAATAAGTAAATGAATTAATTTCCACAATATTCCATTCTAGTCATACATTAGTTTAAATGTCAGTGTTTAATATTAAATCAGCTTATTGAATCATCTCCCACTAAGAAGATGCTTGTAAAGGGGGCCAATCGTTTGATTGGTTCGATTTTGTGTGTGTCTGTATGTTTGTGTGTGTATTTTACCCCTTGCCATTTTGGAATAAAATGTTTGCTGTTTGGAACTTAATTGTTTATGTGTTTTCCAACTTGACAGATTTGTAGGGGTGTTCATAGACAAAGCCACAGGGGTTGCTGCTGTTCTATCTTTAGAAGGACTCTCAGAATTCTTTGGTCCTCGATGGACAGGACAAGTGTGGTCACTAGGATGAGAGTAGGAGGGTCTACACAGCATTCCAGAGAGAGAGAGAGAGAGAGAGAGAGAGAGAGAGAGAATGAAAGAGAGAAAGATAGAGCAGTCTAGCGGTCATGTAAGTCCCTCTCTCTCACACTCCCTTAGACTGCTAGCACACGTGTATCTGTACGCACCTCCCAGAACCGGCAGTAGTGCAGCACGTGGGCGAGCAGGGCCACTGAGCAGGGCTAGGACGCTCGCAATGGGACTAGCCAACTGAGGCTTACCGGGGTCGGCCACGCAGACACACACACACAGTCAGTCCAGTCACTGCGATGGTGACAGAAGAGGTGGTCGTCACCCTATCGGGTGGAGCGCCGTGGGGTTTCAGGCTGCAGGGTGGTGTCGAGCAACAGAGACCCCTTCAAGTGGCCAAGGTAAGCGTGTCAGGCCTGGGCTGCAGGAGGCTGGGAGGCCGTTCTGTCTTGCTGAATCAGATTTCTGTTTTCCGCTTCACGTAGGTTGTGCGTGGATTTCTTTTTTTTATGTTTTATCTTGTTTTTAGAAACCCAGATCTATCAGTCTTATATATATATATATATATATATATATATATATATATATATATATATATATATATATATATATATATATATATATATATGAGGCTGTGATTTTACTTTAATCCTCAAAGGTCAGAGTGTGTGCTCTCCTGCTGCTGAGATGATAAGTCTGTTGCATGTGTGTCAGTAAAGAATGTGTGAAAGACACATGAAGCCCCTGCACTACAATGTGGAGTGAGTGAGGGCAGCTTGTGTCAAAGCCAGTCTATGTTTTTGCTATTCATACCACTTTATTTTCACTAATAAAAAACTGGTGTATGTTTTCGTTTATGGTAGGTGTTTCTGTATAATTACAGAGGGGTCATGTTGGATTATGAACATTCATTCATTCTAGTTTTTAGCTTTCATTATTTTATTGCACCTTACATTCTGCCATATTTTGTCTGCTATATGTTGCTTTTGGCTGTTTAGGTCTCATTCAACTGGCTCTAGATAAATCTACCAAGCTGTTCATGGCATATCTCTTCCCTCTTATCACATTGTCAGCTTATTCTTTGCCTTCTGTTGGAATCCAAACCTTTCCAAGGATCACTTTTTTTCTGTGGCCCATCTAAATGTGGATGTTATCTTAGGCCTGAGTAGAATTACATGCTCAGACTTATATTTACCCATATGCTGTGCCACATTTGTTAAGTGATGACTGTGTGCAATGCTTTTTCCAGGTCTAAGGGCTATTTCTGAGTGATGAGGCATGTCATGGTACAGTCTAGACTGAGTGCTTCTGAGTGCTAGATTATCCCACTCTATGGATCCAAATCTTATAAGGCAATTATAAATAAATCCAGTGATATTCCTAAGGAGAATTTATCATGACTTGCATTTATCTTTATTTTTACCAGCACCGGAACTGCCCCCTTTCCCCATCTGGTCCATTAGAACCAAGGTCACCCCTGTGAGCTCCTATCATGCTTTCCATTTGTGGCGTGGCTTTGTTTCCACGGCCAGATCTGATTCGCCAGCCTGTCTGATCGCCCCTTTTAACGCAGGCACGCCGAACGACCTCCGCCACACTTACTCAGCCAACAACATTCAGTGCTTAGTGTTCTGGCATATTGTTCGTAGAATGTCACACGTGCATTAACAATCTTCTCACTCCTCGCTACAAATATGGTCCGGACATCTTCACGTATCTGTCAGACACGTTGCCCCTGCCTCACGTTTGCTGGATGATTAGACGTTCTTTTCCATTTTGCTCCACTGCTACTGGTGCTCCACTCAAGTGCCAGCGCCTATACTCACTCGCATGGGGGGCTGCTGGAGCTCACTGACAGCTGTCCCCTGACAAAAGCTGAGATCCTTATTTAGGCTCTATGGGGAACACATGGTAAATTCACGGCATGCCCCTCATGGCCTGGGCAGCTGCTCTGGCCGTAGCCGTGTGTGTGTTTGTGTGTGCGTGCTGTTCAACCTGCCCACATTCGCAGTGCATTCGATACATCAAAGCAGGCCAAAGTGACTGAGACTTAGGCTTTCTGTTAAAATGGTGGTTGAGATTCTGACCTAATCAACCTAATGCATCTCTTCAGTGGTACATTACGGGAAGAGCTGATCTGGCAGTCTTATGTTTCTGGTTGCAAATTGGTGATGAATGATGGACAGTGATGAAAGAAAATATGATAATTATTTGATAAAATGCCTCTACAACTTGAACACTTTTGGAGGCCAAAAGTCTATAAATACTTTCAACCTTATGAGCAATACAGTGCTTTAAGCTGCCAAATGGTTGACTGTAGTTTACAGTTCCATTTTGAAGAAGGAAAAGTCTTATTATGAAAGATGAGAGTTGAGAAATAAAAACCTACACCCATCCTGTGGACACTGGTATGCACTCAGGAAGTGGGTGTTAGGACCCATACATGACAGGTGTGTGATAAAGCCTGAGTCTAACCCATCATAAAACTATTGAAACACAGAAGACTGCTTCTAAGTCTGTTCTCTGCACTTTACCCTTGTCTCTAAGTCAAACCTTTCTTAGTATTTTTTGTATTTTAGAGGCACAGATGACCAAACCTGACAATTGCATTGGCTTGTTGAGTTGCTATGACATAAGAGTTGTTACACTGAGTACATATTACCATGAGTACACTGCTTAAAGAGGCAGTTTACTAATGGTGTACAAGTAACAGGTACAATTTAACCTTTTGAATTAAGTACATGCGGTATTATTTGTCAAAGCTTTAAAAATGAGTGGTACAAGAATAGCTGTATAGAAACCAAGTCATCAGTACGTCTGACCTTTGACCTCTGTGAAGAAACTATAAGAGTTTTACTCTTACACCAACTCTTACACCAAATTCTTACACCGAACCCTTAAGACGCTGTAATTAGACCCAGTGACCTTTGCCGGATGAGGATTATTTGTGTTGACTCTGTCTCCCTCTGCAGGTGAGGAAGAGGAGTAAGGCGTGTCGGGCAGGTCTTCGGGAGGAAGATGAACTGGTGTCAGTCAATGACTTTTCCTGTATAGGACTGTCTCACGCTGAGGCGATGAACCTCATTGACAGCGGTCGGGGGAGCCTTCAGCTGCGGATTAAAAGACCAGGGTTAGTCCACAACAATGAAGCTCTTAATTTATAACAATGGTTGTTCTCTGTTTGCTTAACTGAGTTTAACACTGAAGGTTGAAACTTTTCTGTTTGCTGTGTGTTTTATTATTTGATATGTTTCTCTCCTACTCTGTCAGGGTCGTGGTAGGGTTTCAGTCGGTGGTGCTACCCGATCGTGCCCCGTCCCCTCGCATTGATAAAGAGTACAGGGCAGCACTCAGAGCCCTGTCCCCTCCATCCCTCTCCAGAGCTTCCTGCGTCCTCAGAGGTGGGATAATGTCTCCTGGCAGTGGCCCTGAGCTCCTGAGGTCACCTCCGGACAGTGAGGCGTACTACGGCGAGACAGACAGTGACGCGGACGTGGCGGCCCAGGAGAGACAGCGCAGACAGAAGCGGAGAAGCCCCAGCGGCTCACCCGCCAAGGGCCCCGGCCACGGCTCGCCCCGCCACGAGGACAACTCCGAGATGAGCGGCTACGAGAGCGCACCTGACGCTTATGTGTACGCCCAGAGCCAGAGCTGGGCCGTTCCTAACGGCATGCCGGAGGGGGTGGGGCCGCAGAAACAGGGCTTGCCTGGAGTGGCCCGCAGAGAGGTGGTGTACCAGCCCAGCCAGGAGAAGTGGTCCCCTCAGGCTGAGAACTCCTCTGAGAACTCGGACCAAAGCCCCACAGGAGCTGCAGAGGTGGACAGCGGTTTCCAAGAGCCTCCCACTGTGCCTCCGCCACTGGTGTCCCCAGAGCGGGCTAAAGAGGCCCTCATGATAGCCTCTCACAGACAGCTGGTGCCCATGGTGGGACCTGTGGATAACCCTGTGGATGAAGAGCTCACTGTTACGTACATGGATAAGGCCAAGCAAGCTAGTGAGTACTTGACCACATTACACACACACACACACACACACACACACACACACACACACACACACACACACACACACGCACACACACACACACACAAGCTTGCTGTGCTACAAGTTCTATTGAGATTAATGGTTTTATCAGGTAATGCCCTCCTTATCTGAATTCCATGTCTATCTTAGCTCTGCCGGTCCATTTTGAGTACAGGAATGATGGTTGCTTTTTTTGCTCCGGGGTCTATTCCTCTCACTGGCTCATACACTATTATTGGACTTGGGCCGCTTGAATGTTGGCCCCAGGAGACAAGTTCCCTAAAGGTCAGCCCACTGAGGTCCTTAATCAAGACCTGGCTGTGTTCAGACATACATCAGAGCACGAAGTGATTAACGTCATACCATAAAAATCATTTATATTCATTAATGTAATGCTGCCACCTATTAAAAAATTATGAGCGGAGGTGAAACACTTTGTCAGGGAAAGTCATAAAATCAGAACCTCATTTACATGGAACTGAAAATCTGTACCAACCGGTACCAAATCTGTACCAACTGGTCATTTAGTCACCCCTCCTAATTACCCCTCCTAATTACCTCCTAACTTAGAATATTACACATTCATGTATCTATATAATGTCATAAACACAAATTACAGACGCTTTCTGAACATCTAGCTGAGGTCAAGTCAAGTGACCTGTACATCAAAAGCAGCACATATTGGCTAACATATTGACATGACAAATTATAGAGGGGGAAGTGGAGTGGACATGATGGCTGTGGACAGTTTTGTGCCGTGGCTCGGTTCCTTGGGCCCTGCTGAACAGGCAGTAGGGGAGCGGCGCAGCTGGGGGAGGGGGAGGGCAGAGAGGAGGGGGCTATTTTTGCCCTCTGACTCACTCCCATAACCTGAGTGCGTCTGCTGCATTCCTGGAGGGGCACGTCCATCTGCTGCTCACTGTCACTGCTGAATGTATAACACTCCACTTACATTCGGTTTGTTTCTCATCTCTTATTGATTAATGACCCATCTATTCAGTCGTCTGCTGGTTCATGACCGGTAGAATTTTCAGTACTTCTTTCTCTGTTGGGCAAAAGCTATATGAGCTACATTCAGATCAGAGCCTCATTTTCATGGAACTGAAACTTTCTGTATATCTACTCTGGCACTTCAGTGGCCCATCTTAACAGGGTTAGTTAGAAGACTCGATTGTGTATATAAATGCAGACCAGGCAGACGTAGGGTTAGGCTCACTTTACTGGGTGACATGCGGTAGAGTCCAATACATGCAGAGGAGTTGCAACATTCTGAGAGTCTCTGACAGAACGACTTCTTTTCTATCTCATATATTTAGCATTTCCTCACAGTCTAACAGCTCTGATGAAGTGTGAGCGTTTGGCATAGCGGAACCACAATGTTCCATGTCAACACCACCGCCCAAAATAAATCATCGTTATCAAACTTCATTAAATATATTCAAATCACCAAAGTCTTATTTCCCATTTCATCATCTACAAACTGCATCTACATCGACTGATGAAACAAAATAATTAGGACTGAAAGTTTAGCATATATATTATACATCCGATCTGCCTTTGAAGAGTTTGGATTGGTCTCCTCTCAGCAGGCGGTAGTGTAACGGCTTCAGTGTGCGTGATGGGGCCCTTCTAGCACTCGTACTGATGTCTGCGTCTAACTCCCTCTCCGTTCCTCTATGCCCAGAGCAGTGCTGCCCACATGTGGAAGTCCCCATATTCCTCTACAGTTGTGTTCTATTGAAACTTGATACTTTAGTGACAGAGAGAGTTCTAATTGTGGCCCTTTGACCTCACGCTCAGGAGGACATCGTAAGACATAACGTACATTCACTAGCTCAGTAACGAGGAGGTAAAAAATGCATCCTGCCTTTGAAACAATTTAGTAAGAGGTACAGGCAGGTACTGCAGGATGGGATCTGTCTGACATCAGGGTTTCTTAAGGTAATTGGAGTAACTTACTGATTTGACCTGTTGATTTCATACTAAAAATATAGCAGACGAACTCTAGAATTGCTAACTACGGATTAAGAAATCTAGCTTTGTATATGTTCATTTCAAAGGCAACATCCCTCTGTTACTAACTGAGCCTGCACTAGATTTATAGACCCGCAGTCAATGATGGTGTTAAATATGCTGGATCACAGCTGGATGTGGCCGTGTAGCGTGAGCTGTCAACAACACACACACCGTAACTTAACAGTAACAGTAATGAGTTCTGACGGTCGTAATGAGCAGCTCCTTCATGGTGGCCCTTGGGGGTCCCTATAGATTCCAACAATGCTTTAAGCCCAGGGGGTCTTACAGAGCGGCCTCAACAGACAGGGAGTGGTGTGCCCAAACAGGTGGGCCGTGTTCGACAGTGCCGCTCACCGACTGGAAATAGTTTGAATGACATAATGGGGATCCTTTCAGCCTGAGGCTGGGTCCTGTGGTTAGACAAAAGGTATTTAAAAGGTCTCACGGTGGGTTGTGGACCAAAGGATTCAGGATGGGATGAGGATTGCTGGCCTACTCTCCACTCGTATGTGAGTGTGCATGTCCGTTCGTGCAAGTCTGGTGGCTTGAAGGTGGGAACAAACGCTCTTTTTATTGTCCGACATGAAGAGTCTCACATTGCTTCCTGAGGCTCAGCACGTAGCACCCGCAGCCTACACAGGTAACAGCTGAGGGCTTCTTCTTAACTCCGTGTTTTGTGATGTACATTAAAGGGGAAGGGGACTAGTCTGTCGATGCTGGTGTTTGGGAGAGACAATGTCCCTTAAAACAGAAACAGGAGAAAAGAGATCCAGATTGTGTTTTTATCAAAAGTACAAATAAGGGCATTGGCTTGTTGTTAAGTACTCAGAGCTGGTTGGAGGTACTAGGTTAAGGTCTGATCAGAGTACAGCTTTCTTATTAGTTGTTTTTGAATTGTGTTTGCAGAGGAAAATCCACTTCCGTCTATTTAAATGTGTCACTTTCAATAAATCAGGCTGTTTTAGATTTTATTTTTCGAATAGTAAGTGTGTTAAGTTCACAATGCTCTCACGTCTTTATCATCTTTGGATTCTACACGTGAATGTCATTAATGTAAAATTGCAGGTGTTAAACCGCAACAGTTTTATTTCCATATGTGAAAGACTTGCTCTTACGTTTTCTGGTGGAGTTTGGGGACAGCTCTCTCGTCTCTTGTCGTGAGGTCATGCTCTCCTGCTGACAGAATGTGCTGGGCTATTAGTAGTGAAGGATGAGCTCATGGGTTCACTATGGATGTGATATCTGTGCCAAGCGTGCTTTCTAGCCCACTGCGTTAGAGGGTCCTATTTCCAAACGTTTATTACTTTGAAAATGCTCAAACATCAAACAGGATCTAAAATATAAACATACACCAGGACAAATAAGAAAGATGCGGTTTTCTGTCAGATTTAGACTTTTTTTGGTTTTTGGTCTATTTATACTGGAGTTGCCTCATTTAAAATGCAGTCTGCATTCTTAACAGACAGGTCATTAAAACTTCGGCTGGCAATTAGCATTAATTAGCTTTGTTGACAAAACTCACACGTGGGATCCCACATTGCTTCTGCATGATATCTCACAAATACCTGGAATCTTCCTTCGTAAGATTCCTTCAGTACTGTTTATTTGACAGAATCTCGAAGGTTTTACAGCTGGAGTGACTAATCCGTTCTCATCTGACATCCAACCTCATTATACAGTCCTGCTTCTATACACTGGAGCTGCGGTATACGTGCTAACGGTGCCCTTTTGTCCTCAGAGCTGCACCGAGGCGACAGTGTGCAGGAGAAGCAGGTGAAGGAGGCTCGCACCAAGTGCCGCACCATCGCCTCCCTCCTCACCGATGCGCCCAACCCCCACTCCAAAGGCGTGCTTATGTTCAAGAAGCGTCGCCAGCGTGCCAAGAAGTACACCCTCACCTGCTTCGGCAGCGTGGACGGCGAGAGCTGCAGTAACACCGAAGGGGAGACCGAGACGGAGGACGAGAGCCTCTTCGCTGGCAGCGAATCGGAGCCGGACGACAACCTCTGGGCCGCGCCTGACCCCACCTGGGACAGCGGCTACCTGGACGTCCTGGAGAGGCGGACGTCGGCCTGCGTGGTGTCAGACAGGGACGCGGAGGGCAGCCCGGGCCTGGACGCCACCTCTGGGAAAGGTGCGCAGCTCTTTGAGCAGCAGAGAAAGAAAGCCGAGAAGCATACGTCGACCCCTGTGACACCCGTGACCCCAGTGACCCCAACTCCTATGTCCCAGCAGCATCATCTTGACAACATGATGATGTACACATCCGCCACCCCGGCCGCCTCGTTCTCTTCTTACGGTGGGGCCACAGTGAACGGTGAACCTGTGGCGGTGAGCCGCACCAGCGTGGTGCTGGCCCCTCCTGGCCAGGCCCCTGGGCCGTCTGTGGCGGAGGCCCTGCCCGAGCAATCGGACCCTTCTGGCAGCTCCATCCACAACAGAACTGCCAAGCCTTTTGCCCCAGGCTGCATCAGCCACAGGGCCGCAACGGCGCCGGTCGTTTTCAGGCCCAGTGTGACCAAGAAGGCCCCACTGCAGACCCAGGCAGTGTCTGTGGCGACAGTGCCAGCTTCTTTATCTGCCCCTGCCTCAGACGGGAAGAGGGCAATCTCCACTGCTTCCCTGTACATCCCCCCAAGACCTGCGACCTTCAGTGGCCATACCTCTGTCTTCTCCCCAACCTCCTCAGTGGCCTCTGCTCCATTTTCTCCAAGTTTCTTCCCACAGAGCTCAGGAACATCTGGGCCTCTGTCTCCTCCGTCTGCTCCATCTTTTAACCCCGCCCTAGCCATGTCTGCTCAGCCTCTGTCCTCCCCACCAGTGCAGACGATGCCCTTCTGCACTCCACCCATCATGGCCAGCAGCCCATATCAGCCTCCACTACCAACTCCTGTGTCACCCCAGTCCTATATATCCCCTTATGGTCCTTCATATGCCCCTCCCCCTGTCCCTCCCCCTGTCCCTCCCCCTGTCCCTCCCCCTGTCCCTGCCTCTGTCCCTCCCCATGTCCCTTCCCTTGTCCTTACTCCTGATCAAGTTCCTGCACAGGTCCCTCAGAGCCCAAATGCGCAGCCATCGGCAGCTCACAAAGTTTCCTTTTATCCATACATCTCTGTGGCGACCACTACGCCGGGGACGGCGGTGACCCCCATAGCCCAGCAATATCCGCTCTCCAATTCAAACGCAGGAATCTCTTCCCGGGAGCAGCGGATCTCCGTGCCGGCCTCCCGCACGGGCATTCTGCAGGACGCCCGGCGCCGCGGGACTAAAAAGCCCATGTTCAGTAAGCCTGAAGAAAAGAAGCCTGCATCCTACAACCCCGAGCTCCTGTCTCTGGTGCAGAACCAAGATGAGAGGTCCCGCTCTGGGTTAGAACTGGGCTGCGAATCGGGTCCAGAAGAGGATTTGCTCAACCTGGGTGCTGAGGCTTGCAACTTCATGCAAGGTCAGAGGAGCAGAATGCCTCCGGCAGTGGCTCCAAAACCGGCTCCGCCCACTCCCGAGATCCCCCAAATGGGAGGGAAGGGAGCAGAACTGTTCGCTCGCCGACAGAGTCGCATGGATCGCTACGTGGTGGACAAGCATCCCAGATCTCCCGCGCAGCCCCGCGAGCCCTCGCCAACGCCCTCCCTCCCGTCCCACTGGAAGTACTCCCCCAATGTACGTGCCCCTCCCCCCATCAACTACAACCCACTACTCTCCCCCTCCTGCCCTCCAGTTGCCCAGCGGGGCAGTAAAGCGAACGAGGCCGCAAGGAGTGGAACCAAGGCTGGCCGACCTAAGCAAGGCAATAAAGCGCCGGACTTCATGGGCAGACAGCCTTACCAGCTCAACTCCTCTCTGTTCAGTTATGGGGGTGGAGTCCCACAGGCTGTTCCCGCCTACCAGCAGCAACAACACCGGCTTGGACAGCAGCTGAACGGCATGGACGGTGGCACCCTGAACCCACCGAAACAGATCAATGTCAAATCCCCCCGCGTATACGAGATCAAACGTTTCTCCACCCCCACGCCGATGTCCGCCCCCACGGCCCTGCGCCCCACGGTGATCGCACCGCGCTCAGCCACCACGCTCGCCGAGCCTCTGTGGCGTTCGGACCTCCACTCCCCTCCTCCTGCGTCCACACGGCCCGCCGCCCCCTTCTCACCTCCACCTCCTGCTCCGTCTGCAGCGCTGCCTGCGCTGCCCAAGCTCTCCACCGCACCCGTGACCGTCACCGGCACCGTCCCGCCATCCGGCCCTGGGCACGCCTATGCACCATTCCAGGCAGCCAAGCAGTTTAAGAGTGCCCCAGAGCTGAGCCCCCTATCCCCCACAGGCGTGCGCTCGACTATGGCCGGAAGCAGCCAGAACCTGCGGGTGCCCAGACCACGCTTCAGCGCCTCCAGTGTGGGATTGCAGCCCAATGTGTGGAGGCCTGGAGCCATGCTATACTAAGAGACACTGCGTCACCAAGAACCGGCGTGGTGAAAGGACACTGTGTATGTCACAGCTTCTAGCTGAACCTTAGGTGCCACAGTGCATTTATGAAACATTTATGATGTGGAGCAGACACTACATTAAAGGAGAAGTTCAAATGTTTTTTTTCTCATTTGAGCCTAAATATGTTTAGATTGGCTCAAATGTGAAAAACGTGAACTTCCCCTTTAATAAGAATAAATGTAATGACAGTAATTACATGATTTATTTACAAGTCATTCTTTCATATCAACAAATGTCTGCATTTTCACATAAGCTCAGTCACTTCATTTACACACTTGTCATTTGTTTTCTTCATATGACCAGGTAGCACTCACAAAAAAATATTAATCTATCCAAATGAATGATTTTTCACCATAATGATAATCTAATCTGTCATGTTATTTTATGAACCTGTATGATAATGAGACCATGAGCAGGTCGTCAAAGGTGACAGAACAATAAACAAAAAAAGATTCTCACAGCACTGAAAAGAGAAAAAATCAAGGTGAGATAAAGATCAAAGATGATGTATGAAGACATGTTGCTCATCACACTGCAGAGTTATGGACTGTCTTTGACTGGTGTGAAGCTCAAACACTCTAGAGGGTTTGTATACATGTGTCAAAGTTGTCACAGGATGTTATAGAGGAACTGAATTATTCGAAACTTTGAAGGACAGTGAGGCACAGTGACTCTGACAAAATGAAATTGGAAAGATTCTCAAAGGATACGTATAATATCCATGTGGGAAGAAGCGAGACTAGTCATTTTTTTTCATTGAAGAGAGACGTGGTACCGAACCACCTGCATGATGAATATGTTCGTCTCACGACCGTCTGCTCCAGTCGGGAGCTGCGTCTGACAATTGTTCATAGCCCTGCTCTCTGCTGCGGTATGTATCGTATCTCCTCTGGGGTTTGGATGTTGGTTGATGGAAGTTACAGGAAGAGCTGGAGCCATTTGTGTACATGATGGTTTAGGAAATAAGACAAGATGAAGGGTTGGATGATCGGCAGGAATCCCTCTGTTCTAGTTGTAGGACACGTAGGTGTTGTACACTGAGATGTTCATTTTCACGAGGTATTATCACGTTTGTTCAAATGTTTGCTATGCTTTTACCTAGATTATTAGTCATATTATTAGTTAATTAAATTATTATTGCATTAGTAGTTGTTAGTAAAAGCATCTGAAGGAATATAACAAGCATTTCACTGTGACTAAGACACTGAGAACACTGATGAAGAAGCCAACATTTATGATGAAGAAGCCAACAGAGCAGATGAATGATGTTTAATGTTTGACACACTGAAACTATAATAATAAAATGATTTAAAAATTTGGCTGCATCACTTTCTATTTTCTGCTGTATTTTGCTATTTTCAGGATCACGTGGATTCATCATGTCAAATAGTCTTACGTTCACGGGGTAGCAAAGGTGGTTCACTACACTTACGCGGGAGGGCGCTGTTGCTTAATTAAGAGATGAAGTGTTCTGAGTATCAAATACATTTAGAAACATAACACATTTACACTCTTTAAAATACTATACAGTTTCTCTGTTTATACATTTGTTTACATCAAAATTTGTCAAAGTGAAATGAAAACATAATGAGAAATCCGCACTTATTCACCTCCCCTTCCCACACAGATACACACACAAGAGAGAGAAAGAAAACAAGTCGTTAGTCAGACTGAACAATTAATTCTTCGCGATGATTACTACGCAGTCGCCTGCAATGCGGTCCAGGTTCTTAATGAGCGGTCAGCCAGACTCCTTGTGAACTGAAACTCAAGGCCTCGTCCCGGTCGACTGGCGAACAGTGGAGCACAGCGGTGATGGTGCTGGCCCTCTGTGCTTCAATCTCATATTGATGCAGACCTTTAAATACCCCAAGAGGGTGTTAGCATGCTCAACAAGAGGAAGCTCTGAAAGTCAGCAGAGCGGTTTTTATTTTGTAGAATCGAGTGAAACGGGCCTTCAGAGAGGCATAACCGTTAGTGGGCTCGGTCAACGAGCAGCGCTCACTGTAAATCACCTCCAATCTCGCCTTCATTTGGTTGCTGTCAAATATTCGTGTGTCCTGCCTGGTCACCTCGCAGTAATGCTGATAATCTTTTAAAACCCGTCATGGACACCCAATTAGCTACTTCGTTGTAATGGAAAGACGCGTTTTAGCCAGTGACATGGCGTTTGTGTCATTTCTGTTACGGTGTGGGGTTAGGTCTGAATTAGGCTGGTGTGAGAATAAATGAACAGTACGAAGAGTCTGCGTTTATTTTGACAGCGCCATCAGGTTTAGTTTAACGCACAGCTGCGTGTTGAGCTCGTCAACGGGTTAGCAATATCTACCTACCTATCCTACCTTTTGATAAAACGAGAGAAAACCGTTTTGTGAGTCTGCAATTTATTTATTTATTTTATAATAATCTGTGGGGAAAAACTATTTAAAGACTGCAGTCTTTCTTCTTTTTTGATTTTGGGATTTTCCTTGAAGTCAAAACACTGCTTGCAGCATTTTAGAAGTTCAAAATGTCTGGTCTTATGTAAATGCTAATAAGTATATGTTAACTGATTATATACAACAGTCTGGTGTAGTCTGACTCTTTTTTTTGCTACTGTGAACTTTGCAGCTTTGCATCTGTAATGTGACCCTCCTCCATAAGGTGAAGTGCCTGCTGACCCTTGCGTGCTGCTCGGATGTCAGGGTCTCAGGTGCTAACTTTAGAGACAGGTCAGTGACTCTAGGAGTGTTGGTAAGAGGCCGCACTACACTGGGAGTGGCCTGTGTTTCTAAACCCTGGGGTCATCTGGCCATCTTCAACAGGTGTAGCTACAGCAATTATCGACAGCCTAATCAATATGTCAGTGTGGGAGGGGTGAAGAGTAGTGAACTGGACATGTGGGTAGTGAGAATGAGGATGGTCTTTGCTCTCTGTTTATGCTACTCTGAACCTCAGTCAAAGCAGAACACCACAACCTATAGCTGAGCATAACTTACAGTGCCCTCCAGAATTACTAGGACACTTGATTAAATGACAAGATTATAACAAAAAAAGTCTTTGTTTCTTTGTTTACCAGCTGACCTGATTCTATCTGCCTATAAAACCCTTTGGCCCAGTGCTATGTACACATGGGAGCTGCAGTACCAATAATGGTGATGGATCACATATTGAATATAAGATTAAAATGAAAACCAAAGCATCACCTTTTTTTGATAATTTTTATCGATCATGCCATTGATTACGAAGCACTCTAAAAGTTAAATTTGACAATGGCAACAATAAAAACAAAATAAATAAACAATGAACTATTGACTCTAGGTGTCCTTGGCATTACAGTAAGAACTGCATTAGTTGTACAGGTATATTCCAGTTCCCAGAGAACTTCAGTAGCTGCCTCTTCCACAGCCAGCAGCTCTTCTCTGGACTGATGAGGACTGATGCCTGGCTCTCTGCCATCCGTCAGCATTTGCACGTACTCCATCTTGAAAGCACTAGATGAACTGATCGTGTGATTGACACTGAAAGGTCTGGGCAGGGGTACCACCGACAGCGCTTGCTCTGCATATGGCACTGGCTTTATTGTTCGCTTTCTAAATTGGTGGGATGTAGACTGTAAATAAGCCCCGGTATTCTGCGAAGGCAATAAGTCTTCATTCACGGGCCCTGTCAGATGCTCCATTGCCTGTGCTTTGCTGAATATAAAATGCTGCTAAAACACATGCCTCTCCTGATTGTAAATGTTCTTGTACAATCAAGACAACATCATTCTCACAAATGAAAAAGGAAAAGTCTCTCCTTCTCTTACTATATTTGAAAAATTAAGTGCACTGCCCGAGGTGTGAGCCAAATTGAATTGACCATCTGTAATTTACTTCTACAGAAAGATATAATCATATAGGGCACTTCTGATCACTAGTTGGAAGAATATATAGAAAACATTCATTGCAGTGGCTACAGCATTTAACACAGAGGTCTTTATAGTTCTGTAGTTTTGCTAACGGAGAGGGTTATCAAAATAAATTCAAAGTAGGTGACAAACAATATGGAGACAATATGAAATCAATTAAGTGCTCTCTCTCCCTCTCTCTCTATCTATCTCCCTCTCTCTCTCTTTCTCTGTCTCCACACCCCTCTTACCCCAACACCCATCTTACTTGTGTGGGGGCCCCTCTCAAAACTTCTTGCTATCCACCATTCTATATATAGCCCCAAAAAGCATCTGCAAGAACACTATCTCCTTCACTATCACCCCTGCTCTTCTGCAGAGGTCTTTGTCCCCTTGGAGCCAGAACCCAAGAACCCCACCACCCCAAACCCTGCTCCGCTTCCCTGGGATGAGGACTGGAGCAGATAAGGGACTTGGCAAAAACAAGAATTTGGATTAATCCCAAACAAGTCCTTTCTGGGATTTTCTTCACTTTGATTTTACTTGAGTTTCTTGTAAAGGATTCAGTCATCTTAGGTAAGAGGGGCCGTGTGCTTGTGCATTATCTGTCTGCCGACGATGAACGCCAAAGTCAGAGTGATAAAAGCCTCGTTATGTAATGACCTCTTAATCGTAGCTTTCCCTGGCACATGAGAGGCCTTACACTGATTTATTCCAGTTTCCACTGTTCCACCCAAACTAATGGCAGGATTTTTTGATGTTTGAACTGAGGTTTGTTTTATGCTTTGAGTGTTCCAGAAGGCAGTGTTATAAATCGGTGCTATGAGATAAAGTGCCCATTGAAATGTAGAATTCTCTGAGAGAACAGAGTGTGTGTTTATCTGCTCATAAATTTAATTTCTTTTATGAACAGATTTTCAGTGATCAATGTGGCTGTGTACTTTTAACACTTATTTTTGTTTTACCTGTTCAATGCAAAGATGAATTGTTAATTGAGTTTTTTTCTTGTTAGGCCTATTAAGCAGCTAATGCACCAATCAACCTTCCTAATGACTATCGGTGCTTTTATTGCTTATACAAATCAAATTTATCTGTACATGAAATACAGTAACAAGGTAGCTGGGGTTGTTTTTAAACAGAGGACCCATCAATAACTTCAGAGATACACTGGCACGGTGGACCCCACGACACCCATGACATTTGGACAGTTGAGGAATTTGCTGACCTGTCTGTGCCTACGCCAGCAGAGGGTTGATTTAGTTTGCTCTAACAGAAATATCCCCCCTGCAGCCAGAGACTTGTTTATACTCTTTGTTAGCTTTCTCTTCTCGGCATATTCTGTTTTTCACTGTAATACCTATGGAAAAAGGAAACATGTTCTTATTATTTGAATCAAGGTTTCTGAGCAGATTTCTTATTTTGAAGCAGCACGTTTCAGTATCAGAAACCATATCTGCTGTTCAAATGCAGCCAAAAATAACCAGTGATGCTTGAGCTCGTAGCTCGTAGCCTAAACTAAATCTACTGCACCCTGTGGGTTCTTGTAGTGAGTTTAGAAGTGGATTTAAAAAATGTGTTATGGCAACAGAACAGATAAGCAACAGAGTCTTGCTTAAAGGATTTTCAAATGCGCAAATGAATGTTTTCAATGCACTAATGTAGGGATCGTTTCTGTGTCAATCACAAGTGTCAATCACAGTGACTACTATGATGGCAACGCTAACATTATCAGTGTAATAATTACACAGTTCTTCTCGTACAGTCATAGGCTGTAAAGATGTCCATCCTTGGACCTTCTGCTTCTCCCAGCGGGAAGATAAAGCCCTGTAAAATCATTACGGACCTCTCCCACATCACACAAGATGGTCAGTATTTTTCTTCCCCCCCGTATACACACAACCATGTTGTGAGACTCGACTGACATTAGAGGCCCAGTGGGCAGCTGTAAATATCATTCACCATTGAACCCAGAAGCCACTGAAAGTGTCCTCTGTCTCAATATGCTGTAGATCTGCTCCTGCTTTACAGGGATCCAGTCAGTCTTCTCAAGGCCCTTCAGGGAACTTTGAGCTCTATATCATCTCCTGTGTGGAACAGACAAATGGTGTGTCAATCAGGAAGATATCAGACATATGCTTGTCACTCACGGACGGACTGCGAAAAATTACTTGGCCAACTTACACATGGCAGTCCAGAAAAAAGCACACTGTAGTGTAAACTGTCTGAAAACACAGTACAAGTGAGGGTGATAAATGTCACAAATCAGATTTTTTAAAAGATAATTACATATCAGATTACATGACCATAATGATCTCAATTCACTGATCTACTGGTTAATTAATGATAATGTTGAAACAGTTTCAGAAAGTCATGAATCTAAAGCAGCGTTACTTCTGGTTTGTTAGTTTGATAAAGCTGGTGAACAGTGCCAGCCTAAAAAAAAATGCAAATTGTCCTGTTGTACATGAATTCTTACTATTACAACTTCTGTGTTCCCAACATGGGTTCCCCCGACATGGGTTAGCCGCTAACTTTCAGCATAGCTTTATAAAATGTCAACACTTCCTGGGTCCATAAGGGCATTCTTGTCATACTGTGAAGTCCGAGGGATGCAATAAGGAGTTAGACTCTAGTTACCCAATTATTCTACATTTGACAGGATCTCACAGTGTGCATAGTGTGCATGTGTGTGTGTGTGTGTGTGTGTGTGTGTACACTTGATGTGTAACTCCTGTGCTGTCCTCTAATGAGCTCTGTGTGAGTACGACAGGTGTGTCTGAAGGCAGATTAATCCAACTGGATGCTCCCACTACATTTACAATGGACAGTGCTCATAATGGTGTGATACCAGGACAGCACTCCTGTTCCTTCACTGTCAGCACACATGCCCTTTCATAGTCTAAATTAATAGCCAAATTATTACCACTAAGCAGGGATCTTCCAGGAAGGTTTGGAGCACTTCCTGTTTTTCAGTGACACTCCCTTTACTGTCACCTCTCTCTGTCTCACTGTCTCTCTGTCTCTCTCTGTCTCTCTCTCTCACACCCACCCATCCCCCCCCCCCCCCCCCCCACACACACACACACACACACACACACACACATATATATATATATATATATATATATATATATATATCACACACCCATGAAACACATGTAACACAATCGGTTGTTCTGTGTTGTTCCATATTGGCTGAATAGGATTTCATCATCATTTGTGACCACTCATCCCATATTGAAGGGGCTGGTCTATAACATCATCCCAGGAATATAAGTGCAAATCAGAATTCAAGACCATTCAGATCCCTGACAAAAACCAGACATGAATGCATTTCTTCGCAAGTTTGAACCACTCAGACTAAGTTGCTTGGCCAATGCTTAACTTAGAAAGAGAGTTGGATGGTAATACTGAAACCCATGAATGCCTTTATCTTTGGCTTTGCCTCCAGAACACT
Source organism: Brachyhypopomus gauderio (assembly GCF_052324685.1). Classification (NCBI taxonomy): domain Eukaryota; kingdom Metazoa; phylum Chordata; class Actinopteri; order Gymnotiformes; family Hypopomidae; genus Brachyhypopomus; species Brachyhypopomus gauderio. Next base: position 15,091,441 of record NC_135213.1, on the reverse strand, counting down.
ACTGAGCTCCGAGCAGAGGCCAGACAGCCCTGCACACCACTGGAACAGTGTGCATGAGGATTCCAATCAATGTTATTCATTTACTAGCCTAATGTAATCAATTACCCAGCAATGCATGTCTGGAAATGGTAGTCATTTGTAAAAGAAGTGTAGAAACCTGGGAAGTTACTGTAAATGAAAAAAGACAAACAGAAATTTACACAGAAACTAAATATACAGGCAAATAAAGTGTCAAGTGTGACAAACATGCACTCGTGAATATGCATGCACATATATATAAAATGCAGACTCACACACACACACACACACACACACACACACACACACACACACACACACACACACACACACACACACACACACACACACACACACACACACACACACATCTAATGTAGAGCCAATGCCTGATTTATGATGAAATGTAAGCAATGCTCAGCACAGCATCCTTCTCTCTACCATCAGCTGTGGCTGGACTCCAGGGTTTATAGCTGAGATCAACCAGGAGAACGAATGGAAAAGCTTTTTATGATAAATGACGCCTTCCATCTCATAAAAAGGATCAGATCCTTTTATTGTAAAGTAAAAAGAAAATCTGTCTTTTGCTTCGAGAGCTGGTGACGCTAAAGGCTTTTGAGAATTCTGGAGTGTACTTAAAGCATCAGCAAAGCATCACCTGTGGGCATCATATAGTGGGCTTCAGTATATCTCCCAGGGGAGCTGTGACAGTGACGGGCCCTTCAGGTCCCTCTTCATTATCTAGTGCAAACCCAAATGAGCTATAAAACATCTGGAAGAGTCTTTGGCATCAACTGAAACACTGCCTTTATTCAAAGTCTCACACATTATGTTTTACTTTTCCCACCTCAAACATTTCCAGAGGAAGAGGAATCACACGTGGCGGAATTTGACCTGGGGACCAAGATGAAGATCCCAAAGGAGGTGATGTTGGAGGAGCTGTCGCTACTGAAGGGAAAGGGCTCCAAGATGTTCCAGATGAGACAGCAGAGAGTGGACAAGTTCATCATCAGTGCTGCGGACCTGGTGAGAGAGCAGGAGAGTATGAGGGTGGTGCAGGAGAGGCCATGGGGTCAGTGGAGAGGAACCGCTCAAGGTGGAAATGTGTCCTGGACACGAACCAGACCGAAACAGGCCTCTAGCTCAAGGCCAGTTCTAATTTTATTAGAATGAAGTCTGGCGATTTAGAGCACATCAAACTGAAATGACTGTATGACCATTCTGTAAACTGCTAGGATCATAAAACCATTTGTGACTAAAAAAAGTGACGGTTTCAGTTTGCCGTTACATGCTCATCCAGGGTTTATAGCTTCATGTGTGTGTGGTGATTTTGCGACAGAATCTCCAGAACGTGGTCCCCTGCAAACCAAAGACTCCACCTGCCACCATGCCCAAACCAGCACCAGTGGAAGGTAAAGTTCAGGTTATGACTCATACCATGATGAGTGGGTAGATGTCTTTGAATAGAGCCCATGAGGTTATTTGGAGGTCTTCTGATGTCATGTTCTCCCTGGAGATTGGCACTGTTATTCTCCATTATGTTCAACTTCCGCAGTTGATGTAGATGCTGAGGCAGAGAAGCAAAAGAGGAGGGATGAGTATGTTAAAACGTACATATCACCATGGGAACGGGCTATGAAAGATGACGAGGAGCTCAAAGCCACCATGAGGACCCAGATGCCGGGGCCTCATGTGCACGAGGACCTGCCCAAGTACAAGAGCTTCAACAGGTGGGAGTGCAGCACCAGAACATGAGAGACTGGGCCGGAGGGTGAGATGTGTCAGCTTAACCTGGTTCTGCTTCACCTTACAGGACAGCCCTGCCCTTTGGGGGTTCGCACAGGGGCTCGTGCCTCCTGACCTCTGAGGTCAGCGAGGTCAAGCCTGGTCCTGAGATGGCGGAGCCACTGAACATGTTCCAGTATGACGTCAGCTCGCGGCCCTCCTTCAACCGCACACCTATTGGCTGGGTGTGTATTGAACCCAGCCACATTCACTTCGACCTGGACACCATCCCGTTTGATGGAGAGACAGATGACCTTTGAGGACCCCGACACCCTGCCAGCACACAGACATATGTACATTCTCTACAGCACACAAACACACACACACACACACACACACACACACACACACAGTCTAATGCTCACACACACATAAGCACCCACATGATGACACTGTACAGACACTTGTGTACACACATGCAAACACGCATGTGCCCCCTTCCCTGTCACTAGGGCCCTCTTGCCCTGGAATACCCAGCCAGTACAGGTGTGAGTGTAATAGATCTGTAAGTATTCTCATCTCAACATAGAGCGAAAATATAAGATCATACAAATCCACCTGTTTGTTTGTTCTGTGTCATTTGCTGATTCGATAGAACTTCTTTTATGAATATGTTCTGCTTTATTGCTGTGCTGAAGCGTCTTCATGGTATATATAGTGTACATATGGCAAAGACTAGATAAAACAGATTAGATTTTAAAAACCTGATTTGGCATTGCAAGAAACATGTTTTCATTGATTGGGAATGGTCTTGCAATAAAAATGAATTAAAAGTATGAAGGAATTGTACAAACGTATTTGTTTATTAATTTGTTAAAGCTCAGTGGCTCGAGTGTGACAAAGCAGTGAAGATCACCGGACACACAGATCAAAGCAGCCTGGAATTTGCCCTTCACCACATTATACACCAACAAATGCCTTGCACACATATCATAATCCTTCCTTCATAATCATAATCAGAAAAGGAAAGATTATGTAATAGGTATATGCACTATTCGCACTTGCTCCACTAGATGGTTCCAAGGCGTTCATATCATGATGTCAGACTGATAGAGTCAAAAAAAAATGTATCGCGAGAATACTGCGCATTTGCTGCGGCGCTGGATGGCGCTGGTGAATGTTTTGGAATTTGCGGCTGAGATTCGCCCAGGTCCTGTTCAGATAGTACACGAAACGACATCTGGGCGAAGGCACAAGGTGAGTAAGCACTCTCGTAACTTGATTAATGACGGGCGTCTAACCCAAGTAATTTATGGACGTGTGAACGAAATAGAGTAAAGATGTGGACATTAAAAGTGTAACTTGCGTGTAGCGTTGCCCTCCAGATGTGTTTTCGGAGTGCTGTGACAGATTTCTTTACATCAGTGGTACGAGTGCTTGTCTCGGTCGTGGATGCTTTACGATCTGGTGCCTTGTACGCGTGGCCACGGCGCGCGCCGCAGTTGTACGAAGCGTTGCCCTGTTCGCAGGTAACGCACCGTGGCCGCACAGCTACGACTGCGTCCCACAAATGCATTGTCACGCTCAGCATCCTTTGCCTATAAGATAAGTGTCAAGCTAGATGAAACAGACTGGTGAACCCATTATACGGGTGTTGTAGATTATGCCGTTACTCGCTGAAATTCCCTGTGTCTTTTTGCGGTGACATCCCACGTTTCGCAGTAGCCTACGTCAAGTCGCTCGCGCCGTACTTGTTGATCGACAGATAGCTACCAAACTCTTTCCAGGTTGATTATCTGCTGGGTGAGGCGCTTTTAACACGAGTTTACCGTATAGCTTGTATGTCATCACATTTTTTTCTCAGACCGCAGCGGTTTCACTGGACCGAGCGACTCATCGTCATCCATCCGATGGCAGCACCAGCCTGCACACATGTACTTGCAGTAACAGCCACTGACATACACAGATGCAGTAGCAAAAGTTACGCTGCCCTCATACTATGCTGCAATTGAATTAGCTGTTGCTGGTGGCTGAGTGTAAATTGAATCCATATAAATATGATATCTATCACAATATGTGTTCTTTTTGTTGCATTTATTGCCTTAGGATAAAATGAGAATTTAGATAATTCAACTTGTGTTGCAACTAATGCAAGAATATGCACCTGTGTATTAAAAAATATATTTGCTTGTTTTTTTTATTCTTTTCTTTCTCTTTTTTCTTTCTTAATGATTGGATCCCAGGATAAAGTACAGACTGAGTGTCTTGACAGGAGGAAACATTGGATGATGAACATTCTGGCTTGAGGAGCAATGACCTGTGTCTTTCTCTGTGCTGTTCTTCATATTAGATGTTAAATTACCTCGTAGTGTAACAATTTAGGGCAGACACTTACATCTTATGGCCTCATTAACAGCAACATTTGTGTTTATTCTGACTGTTTGTTTGAAAGTGACCCACATTGGACTTGGCTGATTGTGTCGATGACTCTTCCATCGCCGGCCCGAGATGCCGATGCTCGTTAAAAGCCTCGTGTGTTTTGTGAATTCAGGGGAGGTCACGGGCAAAACGCCCTTCTGCATCCTAACGAGGCGTCGAGCGGTGCGGGCGCAGACGCGGCGGTGCGGAGCGCAGAGCTCCGAGTGGCGGCACGGCGGCGAGGGGGAGCTGGGTGAAGCGCCCTCTCCTCCGCTGCCTCCTCGAGTGTTTACAGCTGAAAGGCAGAGACCTGGGAGATTGGATTTTTATCAGGTCGTGCAATTATGTATGGTCTCGGAGGAAGGGTGGCATCGCTCGCTGGGTGTTGCGTTGCGTCAGGAGCGGAGTACAAGCAAGCACGGGTGATGGAGGTTAAGCGTTTTCTCGGATAATTGAGCCATTGAAGTTACTTTGTACCATCTTCTGTGCTAACAAACTTTCTTTGTACTTATTTAGTTGTGAACGATGGTGCACATATTACAGGTTTCTTACTAAAATCCCCTGAAGTCAAGTTTTTTTAGTGCAGCTGAAATCAAACCATATGTAAATGTATTTAAGGACATGTACCACTTGCTACTGACGTGCTTTTAATTATAGAGGGTTGTGGGGTTAATCAGGACAGTCAGGAGATTCTGTGATCTGATGTTTTTGCATCTTAAAGAATGCTTTGTCTCGGTTGCATATCATAAACAAAGCTGTTGTTGAAGTGCATATGGTGTTGGTGTTATGAACTAAGCAATGCAGATCTTTAAACGTGGGGGTCATTTGACTTTTGTACAGAATTAAAATGACTGCTGTGCATGACGGACCTTTTCTGCACACATCACACATGTGCCTTTTATTTACAGTGACTCAAAAGTAAAACTGTAATTTTCAGAAGATCCGTTCGTTCCTCAGTGGGCTTGAAATGGCGGGAGGGACTAGGTGTGAAAGATCCATAATGACAGTCAGACCAGCCTGCTTCCTCCATGATCTTGTCTTCTTCATGTGCTTCGTGGCTCACGGTCCTGTGAACATAGATCAGCACTGCAGGTTCTGCTCTCATTAGCATATTTGTAACACGTAACATTTACCCAGACACAGGAGACATGGTTGGTTAGATATGTACAGTGTCACTAGAGGCAAGTCTCAGAAGCATTTCATATATTCTCGTCTCTTATTTTCTTCATTTATTTGCAGGAGAAAATTGAGAAGATCCAACAGTTGGCAAGAGGGCAGTTTAAAATGATTTTTTATTTTGTATTATTTATTTATTTCAGAAGAGTCTCTTAAATCTCTTTCAAAATAATCTGCGCCACATCCAGACCCATATACAGCTTGCGGGTTCCTGGTAATGAGTGCTGGGGGCAAGACATGCTGTAGGTCCTGCAGTGATCTGACAGAGCAGACATGCTGTAGGTCCTGCAGTGATCTGACAGAGCAGACATGCTGTAGGTCCTGCAGTGATCTGACAGAGCAGACATGCTGTAGGTCCTGCAGTGATCTGACAGAGCAGACATGCTGTAGGGTCCTGCAGTGATCTGACAGAGCAGACATGCTGTAGGGTCCTGCAGTGATCTGACAGAGCAGACATGCTGTAGGTCCTGCAGTGATCTGACAGAGCAGACATGCTGTAGGTCCTGCAGTGATCTGACAGAGCAGACATGCTGTAGGGTCCTGCAGTGATCTGACAGAGCAGACATGCTGTAGGTCCTGCAGTGATCTGACAGAGCAGACATGTTGTGGGGTCCTGCAGTGATCTGACAGAGCAGACATGTTGTAGGGTCCTGCAGTGATCTGACAGAGCAGACATGCTGTAGGTCCTGCAGTGATCTGACAGAGCAGACATGCTGTAGGGTCCTGCAGTGATCTGACAGAGCAGACATGTTGTAGGGTCCTGCAGTGTCCTGACAGAGCAGACATGCTGTAGGTCCTGCAGTGATCTGACAGAGCAGACATGTTGTAGGGTCCTGCAGTGTCCTGACAGAGCAGACATGCTGTAGGGTCCTGCAGTGATCTGACAGAGCAGACATGCTGTAGGGTCCTGCAGTGATCTGACAGAGCAGACATGCTGTAGGTCCTGCAGTGATCTGACAGAGCAGACATGCTGTAGGGTCCTGCAGTGATCTGACAGAGCAGACATGCTGTAGGTCCTGCAGTGATCTGACAGAGCAGACATGCTGTAGGTCCTGCAGTGATCTGACAGAGCAGACATGCTGTAGGGTCCTGCAGTGATCTGACAGAGCAGACATGTTGTAGGGTCCTGCAGTGTCCTGACAGAGCAGACATGCTGTAGGTCCTGCAGTGATCTGACAGAGCAGACATGTTGTAGGGTCCTGCAGTGTCCTGACAGAGCAGACATGCTGTAGGGTCCTGCAGTGATCTGACAGAGCAGACATGCTGTAGGTCCTGCAGTGATCTGACAGAGCAGACATGCTGTAGATCCTGCAGTGATCTGACAGAGCAGACATGCTGTAGGGTCCTGCAGTGATCTGACAGAGCAGACATGCTGTAGGTCCTGCAGTGATCTGACAGAGCAGACATGTTGTAGGGTCCTGCAGTGATCTGACAGAGCAGACATGCTGTAGGTCCTGCAGTGATCTGACAGAGCAGACATGCTGTAGGGTCCTGCAGTGATCTGACAGAGCAGACATGCTGTAGGGTCCTGCAGTGTCCTGACAGAGCAGACATGCTGTAGGGTCCTGCAGTGATCTGACAGAGCAGACATGCTGTAGGGTCCTGCAGTGTCCTGACAGAGCAGACATGCTGTAGGGTCCTGCAGTGTCCTGACAGAGCAGACATGCTGTAGGGTCCTGCAGTGTCCTGACAGAGCAGACATGCTGTAGGGTCCTGCAGTGCTCTGTGAATGGACAAGTCTTGTGTGCTGTATTATTTGCTGTAATGTATGACAGGGCCTGTCTACCATCACTCTTCGTAGCACTTGGTCCTGATATCAGTTTCCACTGCTGTAGGCCAGTTAGAAAATTAAAAGGTTGCCTATGGCATTGCAATGGAGTGACGCGAGCTCTTCAGAATATTACAAATGAATCAGATTTTAAAACAGAGTATGCACGTTTGACTGGAACTCTGCAGTTCCTCTGTTGAGGTGTGTTGGCACAGAGCCAACTCTGGGGACGTTGGCTAGTTTATGTTGACGAGCAGGTTCTGCACGGTGCTGGGGTGAAGCCAGGAGAGAGAACTCTGGGTGCTCCTCGTGGTTGGCCGTGTCTGTTCGGAGCCGCACAAAACCCAGTTACATTGTGAAGTTGTATTGCGTCTCATTTTTGGGATTCGAAGGAGAATCGGAGGGCTAAAAAAAGAGAGAGAGCGAGAGAGGTAAGGGGACGAGCTAAGAATGGGGCAAAGCAATCAAGCAGAAAGAAGAGACACAGACAGAGGGAAAAGGGAAAATAAGAGAGAGGCAGAGACAGGCGGAGTGCTCTGAGCTCTGTCGTGTAAAAATCTGTTCCATCCTGAGGTGGATCATATTTGTACTCCAGAAGCAGACGGCACGGTTGCTTGCGGTGTGGGGTTTGCGGTGTGGGGTTTGTGGCGCACCACGTGCAGGGGTGAGGGGACGAGCTGCAGTTTGGGCACTAACCACAGCCTCCAGGGCTTCAGCCACATGCCGTAGGGTTTTGTTTGTTGCAGGCATGTGACCCTGGAGGTGGAGCAACGTTAGCACATGGCTGGTGTTGACTGCATGGAGTTGCTGCAGCAGCGTGCTGAGAGCGTGGTGCTCTGTTTGGTGCCCCGGCTGTCGTGGCGTTCACATGGTAACCTGTGTCACCTCGGTGGGTGCGACCTCGTCACTCCGGTTACCTCGTCAGCTGAGCCGAGCTGTGGCGAGCCGCCTGTGGAGAGTGACATTAGCTCTGGCGTAGATGGAGGCACTGCAGGTGAGGGCAGGTTAAAATGGCTGCCAGGGCCAGTTTGTTGGCGGTAAATTAGCTCACTGCAGAGGGTTCCTCCATTGCTCTGAAGAATCTGCAAGGCACCATTATTGATTAATATGTGAATGGAAAAGTAACCTTGCCCATCTGCAAATGTCTTTGTCCACAAGGGCAGTTTTAAGCATCTCCTCCTTCAGAGAAATCCTGAGAAATTCAGAGAAAGGTGTTGAGATGATTTCAGTTCTAATGAATGAATGCTAAACGTTCCACACCAGTCTGAGCAGACTCGCAGAACAGTGCGGAGACTCTGAGGAGAAGCAGGGTGCTGGCAGAGGCGTTTTGTAACACACTCCAGAACGAAGGCTCACAAGTGCTCCCTGCTGAGCGCCTGCGTGTGTGTCTGTGCGACGTGCACAGACGTCTTTGTTTTGCTCCTTGTGCAGTCATTAAGCAGCAGAGGAGCAGGGCTGGAGTCAGCCGTTCACACAGCTGGCTTTTCGACGACCACGAGCGCCTTATTAGTGCGTGGCATTCTCCTTCATCCAGGCGTCCGGGGTGGCCCTGGCCTCCTCTGATGCCACGAGGGTCACTGCCTGTGTCGTAGTTCACACATGCTGAGTCAATTTCAGGTCACTTTGTGGTATTCTGAAAAGAGCCAAAGGCAACAAGATGAGCGACATTACACAGAGATGACATTCACTATGGTAATGAGGTGTTCTCAGCCTGCACACAGGGCATTGGGTGTCATTGATATTGATGTTTTGTATATAGAATGTGAACTTGCTGAAATAGATTGGATCATTAAAAAAAAATTGCAATTTTGTATGATATTATCTGAAAATTAACAACCTGACAGACCGAGGCACAGAGAAGTAAGACAGATGAAGCCAGTTGCACTCTACCTTTTAAAATGTCAGGTTACTGAACGGATTTCTCTTATGACTCCTGTTTTCATTAGTATTGGCCAATGTGTCTTCCTAATTGGCCTGAGATATAGAACAAAACAGTGTCATAATAAATGAACTATTTAGGGTTTCATTTTGAATGTAGTTTATTTTTTCTGTTTAGAGAGACAGATGGTGAAATAGCTTTTAAAACTAAAGATCATAAATATTAGTTGCATAGGTGCTGGGAGTTTGAAACTCCTGCATAGTATCTTAGCTGTTCTCAGGTGTGCACTCTTCTGGACGGACATCTCCAAGGTTGTTCCCAGGTGTGCACTCTCCTGGACGGAGATCTCTGAGGTTGTTCCCAGGATCTAATGGCATGATTCTCTCAGTTTGGGAGTTACAGCCTCTAGTGCTTAAATTACCATGGGAACCACTGTTGCCTTCACCTTCCACATCTTTTCTAGTGCTTCTTTTAGTCCTTGGTATTTCTCGAGCTTTCGTGTTCCTTCTTCCTGAGGGTGCTATTGCTTGGGATTGCTACATCTATCACTACGGCCCCCTTCTCCTGTTTGTCTGTCACTACTTTGTCCTGTTGGTTAGCCATTACTATTTTGTCTGTCTGTATTTGGAAGTCCCACAGGGTCTTGGCTCATTCTCCACTACCTTAAGGGGTGTGTCCCACTTTGACCTTGGAACGTCCAGCCCGTCCTTGGCTCACATGTTTCTGTATACCCCACCAGTCACTTGGCTGTGGTATTGCATGTATCCCCTGCCTGCTGGTATCTTGCAGTCCGCTGTTATGTGCTGGATTGTCTCACGGGCATCTCTGCAGTATCTGGGGTCCTGCCTAGTGTGGTAGATCCCAACCTCTATTGATTGTGTGTGTGTCTGTGTGTGTGGGTGTGTGCACATATTTCTCTCATATATAAATGCTCATTTATCCAGTTCCTCATCCCAAATGTGCTGTGTTGGTGACTGTGGAGGCCATCTGAGTACAGGAAACTCCCTGCCATATTCACACAAGCAGATTAAGATGATTTGAGCTTTGTGACATGATGCATTATCCTGCTGGAAGTAGCCATCAGAAGATGGGTGCACTGCGGCTTTAAAAGGATGGACATGGTCAGCCACAATACTCATGTAGTCTGTGGCATTTAAACAGTGCTCAATTGGTAGGAGCCTAAATTGCACCAAGGAAATATCCCCCACACCACTGCACCACCACCACCGCCACTGCCAACCTCAGCTCATGATAAGACAGGATGGATCCGTTCTTTCACGTTGTTAAATGCCAAATTCTGACCCTGCCACCAGCCGAACGTTGATGCTCAAATCGAGATTCGTCAGACCAGGCATTCTGTTGTCTGATTTTTGTCAGAAAGCCTGTGCAATTTGTAGCCTCAATTGGCTGTTTTTAGCTTACATGAGTGGTAGCCGGTGTGGTCCTCTACTGCTGTAACCCATGTGCTTAAAACTTCGATGTGTTGTTCATTCAGAGATGCTCTCCTGCATACCTTGGTGATAACATGTGGTTATCTGAGTTACTGTTGCCTTTCAACTCAAACCAGTGTGGCCATTCTTCTCTGACCTCTGGCATTTTCACCTGTCTAGCAGTCTGTCTGGCACCAACAATCATGTTCAGAGTCACTTAAATCACCTGTCTGCCCCATTCTGATGCTTAGTATGAATATCAGCAGGTCATCTTAAGCATGAGCAGTTGTACGTGTGTGTAGTGTTGTAAAGTGTGTGTGCGTGCGTATCCATCCATTCATCCATCCATCCATCTCTCTATCTAGGTTTTATCTATCTATCTATCTATCTATCTATCTATCTATCTATCTATCTATCTATCTATCTATCTATCTATCTATCTATCTATCTATCTATCTATCTATCTATCTATCTATCCTTTAAACATGTTTATATCTATATAGACTGGTAAGCTCGGGGATTGTGCAGTAAGGTAATAGCTTGTCTCACATAGCCTCTAAGCAATGGCCGCAGCTCTGCATCAGGCGGGAGAGCCGGGGTGTGGGCATTAGTGTCCGGCTGGAGGCAGCACGGGGTGATGGCAGCCTGCCGGACAGGAAGAGGAGGGGATCTTGGCAGGAACTGCTGATGGGAACAGCGGACAGGCATGAGATGCTGCTTGTTATGATTGTAGAGGGTTTGCTGCATTTTGGTGAAAAGAGCTCTGGAAACGTTAATATGGACCCATCAGCATCGCACCTCTTTTCTAGGAGGTGCCATGATTGTGCCATTTACTGGGCACGGTCAGCAGTCCAGGAAACATGACCTTGCAATAAAGAGGTCAACTGGGCTGAGATCACCACTTCAAGGAGCCTCATCTCTTTTGGAGAAAGAAAAGCAAGCGGGCAGCAGCGATGGAGGAGCAGTCATTTCTCTCTCCATGTGAAAATGTGAGAATTTCTTCAGGATCGGTGCACATGACTGCACAGTCCATCGCTTTGTAAGAAATTACAGCATGGTCCCAAAGGTGACTGTCTTATCTCACTGCACTTAACTGTATCGTCTTCAGAATAAGTCCAAATCTGGGAGCCTCCCTCGAAATGTGGACCCCATTTGACTTATTTAGAATATTTTACTTATTTAGTATACAAGCAAACAAGCAAAGCAATGAGAGCTTTAAAATATCTTGCTGTAGGACCAAATGATGTAAACTGAAATGATTGGTCTAGACATGCAGGTAACGGAACCTCATTTGCATTCATTCAATCCGAGAGGTAGTTTAGTAACTGCAGTAACAATGGTCAGACACGACTGATACCACCTCCTTCACCGGAGAAGCTTAGGTAGGCGTGGGCGTTTTCAAATGTATGTATGGTGCATTCCTCCGCTGCTTCAGTGTAGCTGCGCCTGATCCGTCGTACATTCATGTACTTCCATACTGTTTCTGTTGTAATAAAGATTAACCTTAATTTTCATCAACTTGAGAAAGACGTCCTTTTTTTCTTACGGTTTATGCCGCCGTGAAGACATCTCGTGCTAAGCCACTGGAAACATGCCAAGGCCGTAACGCTGGGCATGACTTTCTTATCGCTAATAAGGTGTGTTGGGGCTCCTGTTCCTGTCTCTCTGGCTTTCCTTTTCTGTCTGTCGCTGTCTCTCAGTCTCTTGTTCTGTCTCTCTCTTCTCCTCCTTGTCCCAGTCACATGCATCCAGGTTTATACAGTTTGGTGCATCATTGTCAAATCAGTACACACATTCACATCGGTTTGCATGTTTAATTGGCAGCATGTCTGGTGTATTTATTTGCTGTTGCTGCTCCATTAGAATGTCCACTGGCAGGTGATAGTCTGCTGCTATGTGACCGTTTGAGCTTCATGGCTGTCCAAACAAATCACATCAATGGCATCGACTTGGTGTGGAAATGCACTGTTTGTGACACACAGTGTGTGTGTGTGTGTGTGTGTGTGTGTGTGTGTGTGTGTGTGTGTGTGTGTGTGTGCGTGTGTGTGTGTGTGTGTGTGTGTGTGTGCGCGTGCGTGTGTGTGTGTGTGTGTGTGCGTGTGTGTGCGTACGTGTGTGCGTACGTGTGTGTGTGCGTGTGTGTGTGCGTGTGTGTGTGTGTGTGTGTGTGTGCGCGTGCGTGTGTGTGTGCGCGTGCGTGTGCGTGTGTGTGTGTGTGTGTGTGTGTGTGTGTGTGTGTGTGTGTGTGTGTGTGTGTGTGTGTGTGTGTGTGCGTGCGTGTGTGTGCGCGTGCGTGTGTGTGTGTGTGTGTGTGAAGTATGGTCACACAAAAGGAGAGTGTGGGTGGAGATATGGGCCCTCTACCAGAGATGTGCCCATGCTCATTCAGCCATCCCAACTCTGACCTTTGCGTCGCTAACCCTGCCTGACATTTTGGGCACGTAGCTTCACGTAATTGAGGCAAAAAGTAGGAGAAGAAGGGCCATGAATTGCCAGCCGTGTGTTTGGCTGTGTGGGAGGTGATGCACGGAAAGAGGTGCCTTGTGTTTACATTTTTAGCCTCCCAACACTGCAGTACTGAACTGAGTATGTCCATGTTTTTTTTTTGTTAAAACATCTGTGTGTCATATGGACATCAGAGCATCTGTGTGTGCGGACCCAGTGTCCTCCACAGAGATCACTGTTCCTCACCTCAGCTTCCTGGTACAGCTCCAGAAGTAGCTCTTGCAGTAAAGCAAGCTAATTATCTCTGGCAATTGATGGGATTCCTCCACGCCAGGCCTGATAAATGGCAGGCATTTTGTTTCGTAAGGGCTACTGTGCATCTATAGACATTTGCTCAGTACATTGTGAAAAGCACACTAAACTTTGTCGACTGGAACCCTAGATCAACTTGCTTTTACCTTTTCAGCAGAGTATCTTCATTAAGATTAAAGTCTGTGTTTGTTTTGTTTCACTTTAAATCTGGTGTTACTATATTAGGCCTACATTTTTTCCTTTCTAAATTTCATTATACACATCACATTTCTAAGAACAGATTTTTTTCATGGTTTTCCATCCAAATCTAATCACTGGTCACGTATCAACACACATTATTTGCCATCCTGTCCTAGTAAATTCCCAGAATGCACTTTCCTGCTACTAAAGCTTGTATATGTTTAACAGTTAATTGCTCCTGTGGGCGTACAGTTTAAAGAGGGATGTTGATGGATCTACTGGTGAATATTTCAGACAGTGCTTGTCTTAGCTAATAAAGCCATTAAATCATCTATGGACATGAAATGCACAATAAAATCCTGACTGATAGAGTATGGTCAACTTCTGGAGGAAAACCAGTGATTGGGATTAGAAATGTGTAGGTGAATTACTGATCATGGATGTAAAATAGCTTTGAGGCACTTTTATGTGAAATTGTTGCTTCAATTGAATTGATTTTAGGATGTTTGAATAGATTAGAATCAATAGTCATTTTATTTAATTAGTGGGCTCTTTTTCCAGAATAGATTTTTATAAAACACCTATATTCAAATCCCCTGTCATCTGCTGATATGGGTCTGCTTTCTGACAGCAGTGTGTGGCAGAACTGAGCAATCCTGTGTGTGTCGGGTCTGGACGTGACAGCAGCCAGATGCATCAGAATTTAAAGCAATTCTGAATCGAACCAAAATAATGAAATCCTGGTGAAAGTTGAGATTTTGTGGTGTGTTAAATCACATTGAATCATTGTGAATTTCCTAATAGAAGCACAATTGAATCAAAATGCTCTGAGCTCAGAAATGTAAACCCCTATTAGTGTAGCATACGCTAACTCGTGAAATTTACTAGTATAGCTTATGTGTGACATATCTCCATAAATATATGCACTTTGACAGCTCCTTTACTTATGTTTTCAAAGTTTTATTTCTGTAGAAACATAGATTCCCAAATATGGAGAGTATGTATGAAGTGTCGTGTCTATTGGAAAACCTGAGTGAGTCCAGGTTGTTCAAATTCCAACCTGGTGCTGTGACTCATATATATCTCTGTTGTTACCTAGCAGCCCAAGCACTGCCGCTTGAAGGGGAGGTTAAAAGTAGAATGTACAATGTAGTAAATTTAACATAGTAGGCCACTCCCAGGAACAACATTAACGGAACAATAAGTACGTTTTCCAGTGATTCCTCTTTGTTATGAAACAGAGATCAAGTGGTCTGGGTGTTTCAGGGAGTGTGTGCTAAATATATTTTAAACATGGCTATGCTCTGTAGAGCATAAACCTCAGAATTTTGAGGACTTCAAAGCAATTTGATTCTTCATCTTGCGTGAGCTGCACTTTATAGAAAAAATATATGAATATTACAGATAATGACTGACATAAATATTGCTTGCTACTTTTGCTCTTTACATTTCAGATTATACCTCAGCATGATGGAGGTCAGAGGACGGTCTCTCTGAATGATTATTGAATAGCACTGACTCGTCTACCCCAACCCCACCCATTACCCAATGTTCTAACATTAATGAGCTCAGAATGAGTTCAAGCGCTCCTCACATTACTTCACACGTAACTTCTCAGCCTGCCACAATGTGCACTTCTCTTAATCGCTCATCTTTTCTACCCTGTTTATTAATGAAAAAGAGAACACATGGCTTGCCTGCTGTTGCTCTCTCTCTTGCTAAATGTAATATTTATATTTAGTGTTTAAGATGTATGGTGGACATCACTGTAATGATGTGAAACTAGACAGCCTGAGACAGGTGCACAGTTGTGGTCTTGGCCAGAGTCCAGCACAGTTAGGTGATTCCTCTGCTGTGATATACTTATTAAACCTGGTTAAAAGAGCTAAGTTGGTTCAGACAAGTTTGAGCAAATAAATTATCTGTGCTGGACTCTAGGTCCAAAGTTTTGCAGTTCATGATTAACTGAAGTTTTTACATCAGGGGAATTGGACCAGGCGTACAAAGATGTCCATTACATCATACAAGATATTTATAATCATATCATTAAATTTTTTCTGGTATTATATTGTATTATTTTGGTGAGGTGGGGTCACCACAAATAAAAGCGTGGTTTCACAAGGAGTTTGGGATGGCTTTCTGGGAGGTTTGCTCAAAGTGTGGGAGAAATTTTCATATATGCACATAACTTTTGAAGTTAATGAGAATGTGAAGGAAAAGGATTGTGGGATGAGGTGGAGGTGGTCTGATGTGGCTCTCAGCACCTAGAGCGCCCCCTCTTGTTACACTCATGCCCCTGCAGTGTCCAGTGCTTGTGCACATGCTGCGTGGGGTCCAGGCAGTGAGAGCCAGAATGACTGACATCTTTGTTCCTGAACATTAGCCGTTTGTCCTGGGCGTTGAATCCCTTGTTGTCCTGCTCTCTCGTGACATCGCTGATCCGTACCCAACTGACGTGACGTTCCCCAAAGCCAGAGGAGCCTTTGTGTTGTACAATTTTTTTGTCCTTCGTCAACAAAGAAAGACAGTACTGAGGGGGGGGGACGACCCAAAACAAATGCTCTCAAAAATGGTGTGTTAAGATGTCTAGAGAACCCTGGAGACATATTAAGACTTTGTGTTCCATGGCCCAGATTGTGGGAGCTTGTGTCTTTGGCTTGGTTGTTCTTGTGCTTGTTCCATCAGTATCTGAGAGAGGCAGACTCCCTCTTCCCCACTGATGAGCAGGTAGCATGTGCCAACACCCAGTGCGCAGTGTTTATTTTAATCAAAACTGACGGTTGGAGATAAATGTTTAGATCAGTTGCACTAATGCCTCGGATCGCTCATAAAATAAATAAATAGATAAAATACCAGAGATGAATCGAATGTTGTGTGTCTCAAACGTCTCCGGTCATGCTGCTGCTTCTAAGCAAGAGTTTCATCATGAAGGCATTTGCAAGAAGTGGATGTGGTGATCTTTGAAGATGTGAGACCATATAGGGGCCCTGTGTGCAGAGGATATTGGAGACTGATGGGCCATATAATTAAATGAAACGCAAAGATGTTCTATTATTGTAGTTGGTCCCAGTTCATTGTTAACTAAGGAACTTCATTCCACTGCTACTTGGTGCCTAACAAAGGCATTTGGGGAGTGCTGTATCTTGCACTGGGAGAGTTGTTCACTTCATTCCTGCAGTGTGTTAACTGTACTTGGACTCCATACCACACTTCTCTCTTTTTATACTGTAATGTAAACATATGTTGACAAAAAAAGAAAGCAAATGCTATTTGTGAATTTTAGAAAATGGGGAAAAAATAGAAAAGCCTGCATTTACAGAACTGTTCCATATGCCATAAAAAAGTCATTCATAAAGCTGAATCTTTCTGTTTATATGAAATAATATTCCTGTAAAAATGGAACGCATAATCTGGCACACAATGGAATGTCGTGCCTTTTCTCCCACAGAGAGCCCAGGTTGAATGCCTTAGATATGGGCCATAGCCTGTTACATCATGAGTTGGCAGTTGGGAGCAGTTTCCATTATCGGAGCCTTATTTATTTATATATGTATTTATTTGCTGTGCAGAGGGCCCTATCCAGGCCACCTTGTCCAGCAGGGGTTTGCTGGAGGATTTTTCTGGGGCTTTCATGAGCCTGGTCCTGCAGTAAATCTCCCCACACAACACGGACCCACTCTCACAATCAATACGGGATTATTTCTCCCCCTTTGCCCTCTTTGAAAATGCATTAGCTTGTGTCTTAAAGGAGCGCTCTTTACATTTCAGTTTAACCTTTATGTAATTACAAACTCAAAATGAATAGCACATGTTTGAGTTATGAGAGTGGCTGTATGTTGTGAATGTATATAAAAAAAATACAATGGCTAAATATATTGTGTCTTATAGTTGCTCACCTAATTGGATTTTTTAATGCCACCTCTGGATGAGTTGTTCTTTTTTATCTATATATTTATATGTATGTAACGAGGTAGCATGTACAAATAGAGGGGTGAAAAAAACTGACCAAATACAGTTAGGGGTGTCACGATTTCGATATTAAATCGAAATCGATCAAAATTATGTCACGATCTCGAGCCTTGAAGTCAAAAAGAGGATCGACGATCCCTCCCTCTAAGCTACGCAAGCATCCACACTATGCAAAGTAAAGCTTTAAACTTCCGAAAATGACGTAATCTTTGTGGCTCCGCCCATGCGCGCTGGGGAATCGTAAGGGCGTGCACCTCTCGAATTTTGTAACTTCACGCCGCGCTTCAGCGCAACGAACCAAGTCATGTTTTCTGGGCTCATACACCTTTGAAGGTGGAATTAAAGCACCTAATTAAGTTAAATATTTATACATATACTCGTAATGATTCGAAATAATTCGCTTTTTCATCACATTATTTAATGGTTATTTATTTTCAAAACGCCCAATCTTAACATCTTCACGTTCTCTCATGTTTTGTCCTGGAATTACAAGAGGCTCGTATTTGGAGAACACTGCAAAGAATATAAACGCCTCCGCCATTCTCGCAGGTTCGCGCGAGGTGTGCGGAGTCGCGCGCTACAGTCACTCGCGAAAGTGTAATCCATAATAAATAATCCAGCCTCGGGGATTACGTCACACGCAGCGCCGTGTGGCCGTTAGGGTTATTTAAACAATGTCACGTCCAGCCCCTCCCTCCTCCCTGGTCCCGCCTAGCTCCCGCTCCCATTCGTCCCTCCGTCTGTCTGTCACGCCCTCGTCGTTAGTCTCGCACACCTGAGTCTTGTTTCACCGTCTTGTCTCTGTGTATAAAAACCCCCTAGTGTTGTTCTCCTTTGTCGGTCATTCCCTGTACGTGAGTCCTCGCTGTTCCTCTGTGTTGCCTATAGATTGTTCATGCTATTGTCCTTGTGTGTAGTCCCTCGTTTCTCCTTTGCCCTGCTTCATAGTCTGTTCATGTTATGGTTCTAGTTCTCCCTCCCTGCTTCATTCTTAGCCTTCACTGGTTTTGTCTTCACATGTTCAGCGCTTATGTTTTCCTTATGCATATCCCTAGTCTTTTGTAATCCTTTGTAGTTCCGTGTTTCATTGTTCGCTTAGTCATTGTTAACTGTTGTGTTATCCCTGTATCTTTTGCTCCCCTCGTTATGTTCTTCCCCTCCGTGTGCTTACTCAGTTCTCGGTTTGTTATGGTTTATACATTAACGTTCCCTGTTGTTTAGCTTACCTGTTTAGTTGGTGTGTCCCCCCCCCCCCCCCCCCCCCCGGTTTTATTTAGCTCCCTCCGCCTTCTTTGTATAGTCGTGATTGTTACTCTCCTTATTAAAACCCCCTGAATTCTGCATTTGCGTCATGCCTGCCCCTCCCAAACGTAACAAACAAATTTAAACATGGGTCTGTGGCGGGAGCTGAATGCAGAGCGTTGAGGAGCGATTTCAATTGGAGGATCGTGCTCTCTGTCTGAGATTTTTTATTATTAAATTTTTTTGCTGATGCTGGTCCAGCGTGGCGCGTGCCAGTGATTATGCCTCGGCGTGCCAACGGTGGCACGCGTGCCATAGGTTGCCGACCCCTGCCATAGACTAATCTAAAACTGGCATAGGCCTCTCTGCTGTAAATCGAGAATCGAATCGTGACCCTAAAATCGGAAATACAATCGAATTGATGATTTAGAGAATCGTGACACCCCTAAAATACAGTATAAATCCTCCTGTACCCTACAACCCCGCACTACCCTAACATTCTCACCCCAGCAGTGGGGGAGAAAGAGCGGGGTAGGTTTGGCATGGAGATGAACCATATACACAAGAAACTTGGTCCATTCAGAAATTGAAAGTATTAGATTATTCATGAGACTTTTGTCCGGAATGTTCAGTAATACTACCACTCCAGTATTTATTTATTTAACAATAAACAGTATTTTCTTGGAGGACATAATAAAGTTTCTTTTAACCATCTTGAGTGGGATCAGATGATTTCCACAAAGTTGAAGCAAGGAGAGCTGTCTTTATATATAAATCTAAGGGTTAAGTCTTTTTAGTTTTTTTATATAGACTGCTGAGATTACAAGGGACAAGGGTCCATGTCTAAACATTTCTCATTTCTGTCCTGGTCCAGGCAAGACCAGGCATATTTAACAAAACTCCAGCTCCCTTCTCGGATAGTATATTGAATGCAGTTGGTATTCATTTTGGGTAGCCTTTCAGGAGTGAAGAATTCCTGGTGTATTGTTTTAAATTGGATTAATTTATGGTGGCTATTATGTCATAAAGTTTGTGAATTTTCACAGGTCATTTCCCACACATCATGCTGGAGAACACAATCCAGGTGTTTTCCCTCCTTTATGTTAGCAGTGGAAATAGGATCATCTTGGAGTGCAGATAGCTGGCCATAGACATGCGAGACAATGCCTTTACAGTCCTGTCTGCATTTATATCACCCAGAGGGAGAGAGAGAGAGGGGAGAAGCAGAAAAGAGAACCAGCACAACCAGCCAGCTTGGTATGTTTTAATATAATGCCGCACTTGCAAGTATTTAAAAAAGCATAATGGGCAGGAGGAAGTACAGTTTTTCCTGATGTCTGTCCAGAGTTTACAGATAAATTGAACAAATGGATCGGAAATAGTTTTCTGTAAATGACTCAGTGGGATAAATGGCATGGTTGTTAAAGGAGAATTACCATTGTGGAAGATGAGTGAGGTCTGCACGCCTTGTCCACAAGGCTTCTGCCATGCCCACGAGGCTTCTGCCATGCCCACGAAGCTTCTGCCATGCCCACGAGGCTTCTGCCATGCCCACGAGGCTTCTGCCATGCCCACGAAGCTTCTGCCATGCCCACAAGGATTCTACCATGCCCATGAGGCTTCTGTCATACTTATAGATCTATGGGTTAAAGGCATGTCTATAAGAACAGGGCTTGGGCTGCACTTGAAATAAACAGAGGTCTGGGATCTGTAGAGAGGTCTGTCCTCCTTTGTGATGGAGGTGCCCTCTCATTCTACAGAAAATTGCCTGCTTTTAAAGCTGAAATGGGTAGATGTCTCCATCAGTATATATAATCCTCAGTAGTTTTGAGTAAGTGAGCATGGTTTAAATTGTACAGTTCATCGTCATCATTAGGTATCAGCAAGCCTAGATAAATGAACTTCTTATCACTACAAGAGAAGAGAATGTCACTTTGGTAAGTTATTACGGCAGTGCAGTTAAAAGCATAATCACAATAATGCTCATGTTCACTTTATAACCCGATACTGACCAATAGCCTCGCTGCAACATAATTAGGGTTTGTAGGGAGGAGTCCTATGAAGTGAGATACAGCAGTAAATCTTCAGCATCGGGTGAAGGAACATGAGGAGTGGTAAACCATGAAGCCATGAATAGAGGAATAGATCTAATCACTATCGCTAATGACTCGATTACGACATCAAATGAAAGTGGGGACAAACAGCCCGTTTGTCGTGTGCCTCACATTAAGGCAGACTGTGGACATATTGCATTGTTGTGTGTACCAGTACACTGGGGTTGTGATAAAGCATTTTGACCAGATTAAGGACCTTTGGACAAAAATGGATTCTTTGAAGTACGGTGACCATTCGACATAGCTAGTAGTAGAAATTGTCCTGGTTTGGTAAGTGTATATACCATTCAAAGGTCTGTGAACATTATCAAGGGAAGAAAGGCTGTGACTAAAGCTTGTTTGGTCTAGCTGTGGGACCTCCCATTCAAGCCTTGAGGCAGTGACTTTTTACTCTGAGGTGAGCATATGTCATGAGCATAGGTTTAAATGTTCATCACTGCATCATTCAATTGTGGAAGGAAGGCTGTGTAAAAGTCAATCATGAAAACATCTAAACCTGGTGATTTTCCAGTTAGGTGTTTAGTAATATGCTGCTGTAATCTCAAAAACTTTTGCCTCTAGGAATACTCTGCTATCATCTGCCAGTAATGGAACATTCAGTCTGTTCCAAAAAAGTGTGAATTTTAGTTCCTATTCCCCATGAGATATCTGCAGTGCAGTTTAATAAAATGGCATAAATTCCAAATGAATGAGTTTGGGCACTTTGATAATTGCTTATTATTAGTCAGCCGTATTGAAGTTATTGATTGATCTGGAGGATTCTTCTGTTCAAATTTGCCATATTAGTAATGTTCCTGATTTATGCCAATGCTCATCACACCATTGCTTGCTTCTAAGAAGGGCATTTTCTGCCTCTTTAGTGAACCTGTGTGTCACAATCTCATTTCAATATTATATAATAATTTCTCCAGAACAATGATGTCTTTAGTTGATTTGTATTGAATTTCAGGTGCTTTTATTTTCCCTTCAAGGATTTTAATTCTTTTAATTCTTACCAAAAAAAATCTGACCCCTTGAAAAACCATCAGTAACTCCCAGGCAACTGCAGGTGATGAACCTCCATTCAAGGTTCAAAGGGTCATTGATATTTGCATTTAGAAACATCATGAAGTTTAGCTCATGAAATAAGTGCTTACTAAATCACCAGCATTTTAAACGTGTTTCGCCTGATTACTTAATGATCAAGTACAAAGGCAACTGCCAATATTTTAGCCTTAGTATTCCCTCCTCTCATGAATTAGAACAAAGTCAGTTGTTTATGGACATGAAAGTAAAGAAGGAAACTCATTTTGAGATGTTTGCATAGCTCCCCATATCCTGTACCTTACAAGCATGAGTGTAAAGCTTTATGTCCTTTGATGTCAGCATCACTGTGTCCATGTTAAAATCTTCCCCTATGATTTTACAACCCGTCTTTTACAACCATTCAGATGAAACATGTGACGTATCTCCCTAAATGGTCTTTTCCATTTGGTCTCTGAATGGTCTTTTCCAGGTCACTTTAGTGGACTCTTCTACTTATTGATGTTGCTGCACCTCTTGACCGACTATTCATTGAGGAGATCTACTATTTCCCAGGTCATCATCATGCCAACCTAAGATGATGGTTATAACTTGGATGAGTCTCAATTACACTTGAAATATAGCTACGTCTATGTATTTCTTTTTCAGAAAGACTAAAGCTTCCTTTCTTTTTACAGTATCATTGAATCCATTCACATTATTCACATTCCAGTATAAGTATCCATATTTGATTTCATTCATTTACATTGTCTAAATAAGATAAACAGATACATGTACACCAGTGGGCTATTAACCATACCAAATGCTCTAATTGAATCTAATAACAGACAAACACACACCGATTCACACACACACAAACAAAAGAAAACACAGTGCTGCTTGTCCCTAGCCCCTAACACTTCTCCAGAGTGTAAACTAACTCACTTGTGAAACATTGCATAAGCACTTGCTTGCAACTTTATGCCATTATATCCCACAGTGCAAACCTAATCTTAGAAACAGAAATAACCCAGAGAAAAAGAGCAGGATGACGTGCCACAGAAAGCCCAAACACTAAATAAAATAGTACCTTTGTGAGGCGAACACAGAACCAAACCATCACGGTTTAAAGCATATTTTAAAAAGGAAGAAATTACTAGTTTTATTTCAGTGAATGAGTAAAGGTCTTGTGGGAGACAAGAGTGAATTCACATTTCAACCATAAGTCAAATCTTTAATCCACGAGACCTAATTCAGTACTGGAATGGATACTGAAGCTCATATCATCTACATGGGTACAAGTACAACTGGATGGTGAATTTCCAAGTGACTTTTGTCTGCTTTGAGCTAAAGGACCGATTGCTCTCTGGGATGGTGATCTGGAGTGTGGTCATACCATAAGAGAGACCACAGTCACAAAGCTGCTTTCAAAGAGATGTCATTGGAAGGTCATGATGTTGAAGTTGCCACTGTAGTGAAGCAATTGGTTTACAACAGCCTGCAGCTTCTCATGTTCTGATTGCCATTGCTGATGCGTGTGGCGTCTTCACTCTGGTTCAAACATTAGGTCTTGTTCTATGCTGAGGATGTTAGGAAACCACTTTTCCAGGAAGGAGACTGCATCTTTCTCCTCAGCTCCCTCAGGGAAACTGACCAGGCATAGGTTCCTTCCAGAGCGATTTTCCAGGTCATCAAATTTATCTCTCATCACATTCGGTTCTTTCTCCTTATGTTTTTAAATGTCCATATTGCCTATCTGAGGATCCATAATAGTATTCTCAAAATCACCACAGTTTTTGACCTCGCGCAGCTGTTGCCTTGCTTCTTTGCGGTGGTTAAAATCTTTCTTCACCAATCTTTTTATTTCATTCAGATGACCATCAGTCAAGTCCCAGATTTGCTTGCAATTGCTTTCCATGAGTCTGGGTTTGCTGTTCCTGTTAGCTCATCTTCTTTGGAGGGCATTTTTCATGTATTCTCAGTGGTTTTTTTGGTGGCATTGTAAATTATTGCACCAGAGAACTTTTAACGTCATTCTCTCTCACTGCCATAACCCAAAACTGAATGTTGCCCTTAACTGAGATTTTGCTTGAGGTGATCTGATGTCACTGAACACTGCCTGTCATTGTCCAGTAGAAGCATTGATGACTCAACCTGTGGAAACTGATGTTCTGATTGTCTTCACCTTCAGTCCATCCTCATCCTGTATGTTGAACAAGATCTGTGAATATTCCCCTTCTCACCATCACTACTGTTGCCCAGGTCTCCATTATTCACCTCTTCACTCCATTAATCTATTAACAGTCCAAAGAGGCCACGTTGAACCACAGGAAAATGGTAGGGGATGTGAGAGAGAAATTAACATGCATTTATTTTGACGTAATATTAACTTGTTTATGGTACCAAACTCCAATTAGCCCTGCAGCTAGAAACGACGTCTGCTGTATCAGAGGCCCTTATTAGAGTGCCTTGTTCTAAAGTATTGCGATTTTTAGCATACTTTTGGTCTACTTGAAGTGTTGTTTAAAGGGTTTAGTCTGCCCCCCAGTGCAAGTCTCTCTGTGAGTTGCTTTAGATTCCAGTAACCCACCATCATCAATATGCATCAGTGCCAGAGCCTCAGCACCCAACTCCCACGCTTCTGCTGATCCTGCGTTTTCAGCCTCTGCGTTCCCTGACACTGCGTATGCTGCTTAGAGGAGATCTGCAGAGCAGGTCTTCACCACTCCCTGCTTCACCCTGCTAGCTGGCCCCAGGACACGCATGACCACTCCCACAACGCCCCGGGACCGGGCAGCCTGCTCGTAGTCTGTGCATTAGCTCTCTGGCATAGAGCATAGAGCTAGCATTAATCAGCACTGCTAGTATTCCCAATTACTCAGCGCTGCCAATATTCTCCCTTACTCAGTGTTGGGGGGGTGAAACGGAAACGGTGTGGACTGCGGCAGCCGTGACATTCGTGGCGAAGAGTTGGAGGATCATGGTGGTCGGGACATTTGGCAAGAGCGTCTCTCATCTTTGAGGAGATCCCCTGCTACTCAGGGTATCTCCAGGTGCTGGGCCACACACAGAAGCAGCCCGAGCACATGACTAGCGTTGTTTCTGCTCCTTCTGTGAACTCCACACACACCAAAGCCAGATGCTCACACACGCAGAGGGGCCCAGAGTCACCACCATGTTGGCATGTGAGTCACATCATCCTGGCCCACGAGGCTTGTGTTTGCTTAGGGCACCATGTATTTCTGTGCATGCCTGTGTGTGCAAAGATTATTAATGTCTTGATGTCTGCCAACTGAACTACATTTGTCATTGGTTGTTCCATGTATGACTGTTAGTAAAGGGAAGCATGTTTCAGTTTAGCCGGGTCTGTTTGGCTGGGAATTTATACTGTTACACCAATACAAAACATTACACTACTTCATTTCTAGTTATATGCAAAAATGTTTAATCCAATGTTATTACAGTGTTGTACCATCAAGCTCTCTTAGTGTCATCAAATTTTAAAGATCATCATTTTTAGTTAGCTCTAAAGGCACCTCTAATAATCAAATGTCTGATCCCTGTCTGCATTTCCCCCCTGATATTTATGGGTATGAGTCTCTCCCATACCCATAAATATGAGGCCTGGTCTCTCTCCACACATATGCACTCACTGGTTGATGCTGGTGGACCAGCAATGAGGGATACTGGAGCACACCACGGTCCTGAGCCTGCCTGGGAGGCGTGTCTTTGGCATGAACGGCTGATCTCAGATCAGTGCTGCACTCACACAGGTCCTCCTCAGCACCAGCGGTAGTGGTGCGAGTGGCGTGTCCACGTCCCCAGCTCCAAACTCCACACTCCCATCATCTCTCTGCATGTCTCCCAGACCCCTACAGCCTCTATATGGCGTTAGCCAATGCAAGTCCCTACTCTTTAAAAGCAGAGATGCAAAAAAGTTTGAAGAGGTTAATCATGTTGCATTTTATTAAACGAAACACCCTTGGGTATTTAGAGAATTTTTTTTTCTTGAAAGAACAGGAGAAGCAAAGGCCACGTTTGATGAGCCCGTGGAATGTGCTAGTAATCTTGCTAAATGTCATTCTTTTTCACTGCTCAATATAAGTCAGTTACTCGCGTGAACTACATTTCTCCTATAATATGTGCAAAAGGAATTTGAGGTTTTGCTTTTGCGTGAATGAAAATGGGGGTGCGATTGCGTGATTTTGTTGGGTGGAGTCCTCAGCAACACAGTGAGATGATGCAGTATAAGAGCACGAGCTGCTGAAGCTAATGAAGCGAAATGTTCTCCGGGCAGGAAGGTGACGATACTCCTGTGGGGAGGCTCCCTCTGTGGAAGGGTGCACACTCAAGAGTTTGGGGTAGCCAGATCAGGTCTTCGTCTCTCATCTCATCTTCCTCTCATCTGCCAAGACTTTACACTGTTTGTGCAGAACTGTATTTCCATGGTGACTTTGCCAAGATGCTTTGGAGACCCCCATCTACTGGATACACATGCATAAATATACACACACACACACACACACACACACACACACACACTCGTGCTTGCTCTGTGCCCGCGTCACCTCACATTTCTGTCACTGGAGGATGGTGAGGATGATGAGGGTAAGTCAGAGAGGAGGAGATGCAGACATATACATACTAATGGTTGCTTAGTTGTTTTTGACCAATACACACACACACACACACACACACACACACACACACACACACACACACACATGGTAGAATTTTCCTGTTTACATAACTGCAAAATGCCTATATATGTGTATATTTAAAGGGTATACAGATAAAAATTGTCTGGCTTTCCAGTTCCTCAGTGCGGCGCTGTGTGGGCGGAGCTTCCTGCTTACACTGATTGAGCAGAAAGTCCTCAGTAGTTCTGCACTGTGTTCTGTCACCCTTTGAAGTGATGAGCCCTCAGGCCATGTGGGGGCGCTCTGATTTACAGCATGTCTGCCTTTGCATGCTCTGTCTGCAGAAAAACAGGAATGGTGTCAGGTATTTTTTTTTTGGGGGGGGGGGGGGGGGTACCCTGGAGGAGCCAAGTGGTAATGTGTCTCGGATGGCGAGAGTGTCTGAGTTTAATTCAGCTGGTCCTAGGCACTGAGGAAGCACTGATTACATAATGCCATATTAATGCCGTTCACCAGCTGCTGTTTAGGTCATGCCAGCTGATGGTTTTTTGGGGGCACTGCAGTGGGGGGAATTACAAGACTTTCACTTGGGACTGAAGACACTGGAGAGAAGGCAGAGCTGAAAAAAGGAATAATGGAAGCGGTGCGGGCGATGTTCCCGCCTGCATGCGCACTGGTGCGGGTCGTCCCGTCCCTCTCACGCCTAGTGCAGAACAAACGGGTCCGCCGAAAAAGGAAGAAAGAAAATAAACCCGCTTTGGCGACATGGGTCCTGGGTGGAAGTGAGATCCGCCAAGGCAGGAGGTTCCGCCCACGGCCACACCCGCGCCTGCAGGTCCATCCTGCCCGGGCACAGTGGGAGAGGAGAGCTCCGCCTCTCTGCTGCCCCTCAGGCTCTCTCTCTCGTAGGGCTTCACCGGCTGTCCACGCTTCCCCAGGCAGCGGAAGACATGCTCTCTCAGCAGCCGGCCGCGGGAAGGCCGGGGCGGTCGGACTGAGCGCGGGGCGAGACCCACACCCGGACGACCGGGCCGGGCTCGTGAGGGGGAGCGGCAGCATCAGCTGGAGAGAGGCCAGACGGGTCCTAACCTGTACCTGGGCTGTTTCTTCATCTGAAACTGCAGGCAGGATCAGTACTGGTGCCCGACACCTACTTGGTCTGTTTCATCTGATTACACCAACTCCAGAAGGACAAAGTCATATTCTGTGTCTGTTTTTCTCTCTCTCTCGCCCGCTCTCTGTCACTCACTCATTTAAACATCTTGTGTTAGTAGCCGGTAGTTTGTGCTCAGGAACCAGAATGCTTCGTGACTGCAGTGCTGGTGACGAGGTCCACACTCCCGTCGGGTTCGGTCTAGTCCCGACAAGTCTGAGGCGCCGGGAGCGGCGTGAGCACGGCTGGATGTGGTACAATTTGGCACATGCAGATTAAGGAGGTGGCCATTTTATCCCTTAATCTGGTTGTTTTTCACCTATTTCCCTGACTAGAAGCAGAGACGAAGCTGGCTTGTGCGTCTCTGTGTCCCCCGGACCGCCGCGGGTCCCACTGTGCCTTTTCTCGTCTCCTGGAAACAGGCGGTAGTTGCAGCATGGCCTCGGAGAGTGGGCGGCTTCGTTTCGGAGGTTCAGCGTGGCAGCATATGGCAGAGGAGGGAGACGCCCTGCTATTTTGAGGAATCCGTTTAACTGCGTATTTCATGATTAGCAGAGCCTGCAGCTTGGCTCTGTTTTAGCGCTTATCTAACTATAGAAGAACGTGGCTCAGGGCGGACGAACTCTTACGGTGCATCTCCAGAGCCAGATGAGCAGCTGTCTGCCTGCAGTCTTCCTTCTGTTAGTCGCTGCTGCTCTCCCTGACGCGCAGTGCAGCATAATGGTTTCAGTTCAAGTGCCATGTAGGGCAGGGCCGGACGAGGTTCACTCCTGCCTATGTGCTCCTGTTTACCGTCCAAAGAACCCAAACGCCAAGACGAACAATCTCAATCGCATCTTTCTTCAGAAGGACTTAATCTTTTATTAACGATAAGCGCTTTATTTGTGTTTTTTTTAAATTGTGGTGTATTGAGGTTCTTTCCATAGCTTGTTGTACCGCTGGGTGGTAGCTGCAGTGGTTACGGGCCGTGGGTGCTTTATTCACCAGCCCTCCCTCCTGAACGCAATCCCACCATCCTCTGTGCCTTTGCCAAGACGTCTGTGTTGCCACAGAGCTTGGCAGTATTCTGCTGGCCACGTGCCAGCTCCGGGACCTGAAGGAGAGCGGGAGGCGTGGCCTGCGTGGACGTGCGTGGGCGGAGGCCAGCGTGGTGTGTGCTAGGGCGCTTGTGCCGAGTGTTTACTAGCCTGCTGACCAGAGGTGATTAGGCCTCTCCGTTAGCCTGCCAGGGGCTGATTGATAACTCCAGCTGTAATTAGACGGGGGGGCTCGGTGGATGCTGGGTTAAAGAGGCAGCCGGCACCGCTCATTAAGGACGACTGACGGAGCGGACGGGCAGGCACGCTTGCCGGTCCTGCGGGGTGAGCTGACGGCTGCTGGGAGAGATTCTGCTCGTTTGGCTAATGGGCCAGGCTGTGCTCTTCATGCCCCGCCCACCACGGTGATGTCACACAGCACAGCGTGCGCGAGGAGAGCTGTGTGCCTCGTCCCCGTCCTCTCTCTCTTTCTCTCTCTCTCAATCTCTCTCTCTTACTCTCTCTCTCTCTCTCTCTCCCCTGTCTTTCTCTCGCTCAGCTGGGACTTTGCCAGGTTACGAATAAAGGATGAGAGAGGCAGAGGGGCAGAAAAGAGCTCATTTAGTGTGTAAAGGAGTGTTGAAGTGAAAATAAGAGAAGTTGTCCCTGGCTGTGTTTTTTTTCACTCAAGATTGGTTCCAAACAGATTTGACCTAGTTTTCGTTTAATTTAGGGTAGAGAGCCACTGACATAATGTATTTTTCTTTCTCTCTGTACAGGCTGGGTGAAGTGTTGAGGGTTGGACTACATGACTCTGCTGCGAGGAAGAAAAGGACCCAGGCTTTGCTGCCGAAGGACACACTCATTTGCACCAGAGTGAAATACACACACACACACACACACACACACACACACACACACACACACACACACACACACACACACGCACCAGCACACACAACCATCCAGACATTGCCTCCACAGCAAGCACCCGGCCTTAAACTGCAGTTTACCTGAGTTCATCTTCTCAGGTGTGGGGAACAAACTGGTGTGACCACCAGGCATTTAGTGGGGGGAAAAGCTTCACTAATGACCTCCCCCCAAAGAGAGAGAGAGAGAGAGAGGCAACGTAGCGGCCTGCTGCACACCTGTTAGCGCCCTTCCACTCTCTCTCTCTCCTCCTGTTTGTCCTCAGTCCTCTGGAGGTGAACAGGGTGTCCTGCTGCACACGCGTCCGCTCCGTCCCCGCACACATCGCCCTCACATGGGAGTGACATAGGACCCGCACGAACACAGACGCCGCTGTCTTTACCCTCGCACCCCCGCACGCCCCACCCGCGTGCGGCCCCTCTCCCCTGCACGCCCGACGGCCTCGTCCCGTAGCCACGCCACCATGCCCGCTCCGTCCCGCGTGCCCAGCAGGGGGAGGCAGCGGCCCCGCTGGTGACGGGCGGAGCGGAGCGCCACCCATGTCGTGGAAGCGGAACTACTTCGCTTCGGGTGGAGGCGGCGGCCTGCAAGGGACGTCCACGCCACGCACCATGAACTCCATCGCTCCCAGCAAGGGCCTGAGCAACGAGCCGGGCCAGAACAGCTGCTTCCTGAACAGCGCGCTGCAGGTAGGGGGCGCCGGCGACACTGCCTCATGACCACACCAACAGGGCCCCATGGCCAGACTACAGGCCCGGTTAGGAGAAAAGGTTCAATGGGCTCTAGCTGTAGAAAACACTGTTGGTTTTTGCATGGGACTTCTGCAGAGTGTACTGTGTGCAACATGCAGTAACACTCTCTCTCTCACTCTCTCTCCGATCCTGTGTCTCGTCCATGTTTAGTACGGGGTCTTCCCTGTAGGCCGATCCTAATTATGCCATTCTTTGTCTAGCCTAACAGTCTGTCTGGCCATAAATAAAGTATTCTGAACTATCTCTGCACACCCGTTGAACAAGTGCAGGAGCACATGTGAAGGACAGAGAGTGAGAGACACAGATAGAGGTGGGACATGGTGGCTGGGATGATGACATACGTGCTTGATGCTCTTCAACCTGATAGAAATCTTGAATGGCAAGATGAACTGCAACCATGTGCAAGTGTTTCCATGTGTTTGTATTTTTATACTATACTATATTATTATATGTTATGTAATTAATATTAAGCAGCCCAACCAGGTCAGAGATTCGAATAATTCATGATGCTTTTATTCTCATTCTACATGTAGGCTTTTAAAGTCACTGTTGGCGTTTAACAAACTGCAGCATGTTTACAGATATGAGAAATTGCACAATGGTAAAGTCTGTAGAGGAACAGCATGGCTGGACAATCAGTATAACTATGAGCCGTGTGAAGTAGGAGACCATGTGAAGCAGGACACCGTGAGAAACTGAGACTCGGGCGTGTGCCGATTGGAACATGAGTGGGAGGGGCCTGAACGTCGCTCCTTAGCGATGCTGCTTAAACAGAGCAGGTGTGGGAGCAAAGGTCTGGCCCTCATCCCACCAAAGGATATATTAATAGATTATGGGAAATAAAAGTGGATTATGATTATCATACTAATCCTTCGGGATGCTGGATGCCGGATTGAGGTTGAACAAAAATGGGATTTTGGCGGCCTTTCTGCTGCAGTGAACTAAACAGCTGTGTGTGTGTGTGTGTGTGTGTGTCTGTGTGTCTGTGTGTGAGAGAGTGTGTGTGTAGCCTATTTTCTCTTGAACTTTTAAGCATCTTTCTTAAGTTCTCTACTTTATATCCCTTGTATTAGACACAGCCTTACAAGTGTTTTGTACAAATGTTTATGAAACACCTACTGATTCACGATTTTATTACATTTCATTTGTTTCACTTGGTCTACCTGGATTTCACTAACGAAGTCTCCCATTGTGGTGCATGTTCAGAAGAGACCTTGCATGGTGCATGGTAGACCTTGTGAGCCTCGAGCTGCTGAGCTGACCTCCTGTGCTTCTTGAAATCGCCATAAGACCAGAAAACGTGGCACTGGAGCCTGGAGCCATTTATAGACCTTTGCTATTTGTGCCCTATCTCCATACCACAGGAAGCCAGCCAGAAAAAGCCCTCAAGAACTCTTGCAGAGATGTAAGAGTTTAAGCCTCCAAGTTCTACAGTACATTTGCCATGTCTGTACCCTCGCTCATCTCATACCATCCTAAATGCCACACAAAAGCTCTACATTTAGCAAGACTTCCCCCCCCCCCCCCCTGTTTGTAAATGTGGACAGGCTTCGGTGTGCAGCTCAACCTGCCTCTCTCCTTCACCTCCCTCCACCTCTCTCATCCACCTCTCTCATCCACCTCCCTCCTCCACCTCTCTCTCCTCCACCTCCCTGCATCACCTCCCTCCTTAACCTCTCTGCTTCATCTCAGTGCAGTATTTTTAAAGCTGCATCACGATGAACTGTTTGTGGACAGACCCTTCAGAAATCGAATGATTGCCTGGATACAGCTGACCATTTATCAGAACTTGGCGTCAGCTTGTTTTAATAATAGACGAGTGTCATTATGCAACATGTTTATCCTGAATCAAACTCCACTTCCAGTTATGGTGGGTTTTTTTTAGCTGTTTTTTTTTTTTTTTTAATTGCCAATTAGTGTTGGCCATGATTGCGTGGCTGGTCTTTCTGCTCTGTGCAGCTGCTGTGTGCTCCTCTTTCCTCCTCCTCATCAGCAGGGGAGCATTAATCCTCCGCAGGGTTCGTTAGACCCAGTGGCCTGCGTCCTTGACAGGGGGCCTGGCCTGAATTTGCGTGGTCACCGTGGCGGGCTGCTGCTGGCACGGATCATAACCACCCCCACCCCCACAACCACCCCCACAACCACCCCCCACCACCACAACCACCCCCACACCACCCCCACAACCACCCCCACAACCACCCCCACAACCACCCCCTCACCACCCCCTCACCACCCCCCACCACCACCCCCACAACCACCCCCCACCACCACACCACCCCACCACCCCCTCACCACCCCCACACCACCCCCCACCACTACCCCCACAACCACCCCACAACCCCCCCCACCACCACAACCACCCCCACACCACCCCCACAACCACCCCCTCACCACCCCCACACCACCCCCACAACCACCCCCTCACCACCCCCTCACCACCCCCCACCACCACCCCCACCACCACCCCCACAACCACCCCTCACCACCCCCACCACCACAACCACCCCCACACCACCCCCACAACCACCCCCTCACCACCCCCTCACCACCCCCCACCACCACCCCCACAACCACCCCCCACCACCACAACCACCCCCTCACCACCCCCTCACCACCCCCACAACCACCCCCACAACCACCCCCCCACCACCACAACCACCCCCACACACCACCCCCACAACCACCCCCACAACCACCCCCCCACCACCCTCACCACCACCCCCACCACTACCCCCACAACCACCCCCACAACCACCCCCCACCACCACAACCACCCCCCCACACCACCCCCACAACCACCCCCACAACCACCCCCTCACCACCCCCCACCACCACCCCCCCACCACCACAACCACCCCCTCACCACCCCCCTCACCACCCCCCACCACTACCCCCACAACCACCCCCACAACCACCCCCCACCACCACAACCACCCCCACACCACCCCCACAACCACCCCCTCACCACCCCCTCACCACCCCCACAACCACCCCCCACCCCCACAACCACCCCCCACCACCCTCACCACCACCCCCCACCACTACCCCCACAACCACCCCCTCACCACCCCCTCACCACCCCCACCACCACCACCACCCCCACAACCACCCCCTCACCACCCCCCCCCACCACCACCAACCACCCCCACAACCACCCCCCACAACCACCCCCCCACCACCCTCACCACCACCCCCCACCCCCACAACCACCCCCCACCACTACCCTCACCACCCCCACAACCACCCCCCACCACTACCCTCACCACCCCCACAACCACCCCCACAACCACCCCCACAACCACCCTCACCACCACCCCCCACCACTACCCTCACCACTACCCTCACCACCCCCACCACCCACCCCCACCACCACCCCCCACAACCACCCCCCACCACCACCCCCACAACCACCCCCCACCACCACCCCCACAACCCCCCCCCCCCACCACTAGTACGATCTAATAAGAATTATAGTTGGTCAACATATTTGGGCCATTGAGAATGAGTGACATGGCTTAAATTTGTCTTGTGTTCTGCTTCATAAGGCCCTCCCTGATTGGTCTACTCTGAGAGGATTTGATTTGTGCTCATGTCTGTGTACAGTTTGCCTTTGAAAACAAATGAGCTATAACCTATTTGAATTCATTAATAGTTCCACATCCGTTTTGAAGTTTCCTCCCTACGGCACCGTAGGGTCGTGTGCATTTAACTGGCTGATATTCACACAAGCTTGCTAAGCCAAACTGCTTATTTTAGATGATTACTGTGAGTGCCAGTGGTGGGTAGGGCTCTGGCAGATAAAGACCAGCCAGGACTGCGGGCACTTCCAGTCATCCCGTCTGGAGCACATCTGGCTGTTTGTGGGACTCTCACATTACAATATCGAGAGAGCCGTGGGGAGCGGCTTCGAAAAGAGCGCTCGCAACACTTTATCAGTACGAAGCAGAACCCAGCGTGGCTTAGTAACACGGCCTCCAGACAGGACAGGAAGCGGCTCTTTTAAAACGGCGGCTTTCTGTTCGGAGACTAATCGTCTCCCTTGGAGTGCGTCTGGGACGCTCCGAACAGCCCCCGGAAGCAGGAGCGAATGCCCACTGCCAGAGGGGGAGGGGCCGCACGCGTCCGAGGAGGTGAGGAGACGAGCCGAACGCGGCCGCCGTGCACCCGTGGTCCAGCTCGGCTGCCTGCCTCGTGCTGAACCGCGTACGTGAGCTCCCGTCCCGGACCTGACGATACGATGAAGCTGAAGTGGAGTAGTGATGAAGCTGCAAGAATATAAGTGGAGAAATATAAGTGGTTTTGGATGTCTGGAGAAAAGTTAAGCCTCCAAAGAACTCTGCTAGTGTAAAGGGTTTTTAGCAGACTCCAAAGTTTTGCTAACGTAACGTGTTTTTTTTCCTTCTTTTTTTGTTACTTTGACCTTGTGAAATGTTTTCTGTGTGTTGAAGAGCTAATGGCATTTTATATATCTGCAGATACTCCCATAACCTGCAGATCGTTTGCATACACAGATAGGCCGGCTCTCTGGCTGTGTCAGGTTGGAGGAGGAAGGCTGACCGTGAGAACATGGCCCATTATCTTTCGCAGAGTCTGCGGTCAGGCCCTGGACAACTGCCCCCACACCCACGCCCTCCCTGGTGTCCCTCTGTGTGACCCCACAAACCTGCCACACACTGCCAGGCCAAAGCCCATACCTGTCACCATGGACGTAATTTTGATTTCAAAAGTGGGGGGGGACATGGATTCGTCCCTATTTTTAAATATTTGGTTTTAACCGTAAAAACTGGGGGGGACCAAAACCGGCTTTTGAAAAAGTGGGGGGGACTATAATAATCCCCCCCCTCCCCCCCAAATTATGTCCGTGCCTGTCACACACATGTCTGTGCACTGACCCAGATTGGAGGGTTTTCTGGTCCTGGTTGGGCACCTGGCAACCCCTCATTGGCTGCT